>NW_025728192.1:0-127694 GCF_021461385.2 Schistocerca piceifrons | reverse complement strand
TTGCATCGGAATTATATATAAAATGCACAATGCCGACTTAAGTACAAGATAACTGACTCTTCTTACTGTCTATGTTGTGATCCATTTTTGTGACACTAGTTACTGATTCCGATGCTTCACTTCAGGTTTACTGTATCCCTCTGACCTTCTAATTGACGACGAAACATAGAAATTGCATCGGAAATAAATAGAAAAGGCACAATGCCGACTTAAGTACAAGAAAACTAACTCTTCTAACTGTCTATGTTTGAACCATTCCTCTTATACTAGGTATAGATTCCGATGCTTCACTTAAGGTATACTGTATCCCTCTGACCTTCTTATTGACGACGAAACACAGAAATTGCTTCTGAATTAAATACAAAAGGCACAATGCCGACTTAAGTACAAGATAACTGATTCTTCTTATTGTCTATGATTTGAACCATTCCTGTGACACTAGTTATAGATTCCGATGCTTCACTTCAGGTTTACTGTATCCCTCTGACCTTCTTATTGACGATGAAGAACAGAAATTGCTTCTGAATTATATACAAAAGGCACAATGCCGACTTAAGTACAAGATAACTGATTCTTCTTACTGTCTATGATTTGAACCATTCCTGTGACACTAGTTATAGATTCCGATGCTTCACTTCAGGTTTACTGTATCCCTCAGACCTTCTTATTGACGATGTAACACAGATATTGCATCGGAATTAAATACAATAGGAACAATGCCGACTTAAGTACAAGAAAACTGACTCTTCTTACTGTCTATGTTTTGAACCATTCCTGTGACACTAGTTATAGATTCTGATGCTTCACATCAGGTTTACTGTATCCCACTGACCTTCTTATTGACGATGAAACACAGATACTGTATCGGAATTAATTACAAAAGGCACAATGCTGACTTAAGTACAAGAAAACTGACCCTTCTCACTGTCTATGATTTGAACCATTGATCTGACACTAGTTATAGATTCCGATGCTACACTTCAGGTCTACTGTATCCCTCTGACCTACTTATTGACGATGAATCACACAAATTGCATCGGAATTAAATTCAAAAGGCACAATGCTGACTTAAGTACAAGAAAACTGACTCTTCTTACAGTCTATGTTTTGAACCATTCCTGTGACACTAGTTATAGATTCCAATGCTTCGCTTCAGGTTTACAGTATCCCTCTGATGTACTTATTGACGATGAAACGCAGAAATTGCATCGGAATTAAATACAAAAGGCACAATGCTGGCTCAAGTACAAGAAAACTGGCTCTTCTTACTGCCTATGTTTTGAACCATTCCTGTGACACTAGTTATAGATTCTAATGCTTCGCTTCAGGTTTACTGTATCCCTCTGACCTACTTATTGACGATGAAACACAGAAATTGCATCGGAATTAAATACAAAAGGCACAATGCCGACTTAAGTACAAGATAACTGATTCTTCTTATTGTCTATGATTTGAACCATTCCTGTGACACTAGTTATAGATTCCGATGCTTCACTTCAGGTTTACTGTTTCCCTCTGACCTTCTAATTGACGATGAAACACAGAAATTGCATCGGAATTAAATATAAAATGCACAATGCCGACTTAAGTACAAGAAAACTGTCTCTTCTTACTGTTTATGTTTTGATCCATTCCTGTGACACTAGTTATAGATACCGATGCTTCACTTCAGGTACTGTATCCCTCTGACCTTCTTATTGACGACGAAACACAGAAATTTCATCGGAATTAAATACAAAAGATACAATGCCGACTTAAGTACAAGAAAACTGACTCTTCCTACTGTCAATGTTTTGAACCACTCCTGTGACACTAGTTATAGATTCCGATGCCTCACTTCAGGTTTACTGTATCCCTCTGTCCTTCTTATTGACAATGAAACACAGAAATTGCATCGGAATTAAATACAAAAGACACAATGCCGACTTAAGTACAAGATAACTGACTCTTCTTACTGTCTATGTTTTGAACCATTCCTGTGACACTAGTTATAGATTCCGATGCTTCACTTCAGGTTTACTGTATCCCTCTGACCTTCTTCTTGACGATGAAACACAGAAATTGCATCGGAATTAATACAAAAGTACAATGCCGACTTAAGTACAAGAAAACTGACTCTTCTTACTGTCTATATTTTGAACCATTCATGTGACACTCGTTATAGATTCCGATGCTTTACTTCAGGTTTACTGTATCCCTCTAACCTTCTTATTGACGATGAAACACAGAAATTGCTTCGGAATTAAGTACAAAAGGCACAATGCCGACTTAAGTACAAGATAACTGACTCTTCTTACTGTCTGAGGTTTGAACCATTCCTATTACACTACTTATAGATTCCGGTGCTTCACGTCAGGTTTACTGTATCCCTCTGACCTTCTTATTGACGATGAAACACAGAAATTGCATCGGAATTAAATATAAAAGGCACAATGCCGACTTAAGTACAAGATAACTGACTCTTCTCACTGTCTATGTTGTGAACCATTCCTGTGACACTAGTTATTGATTCCGATGCTTCACTTCAGGTTTACTGTAACCCTCTGACCTTCTAATTGACGATGAAACATAGATATTGCATCGGAATTAAATTGAAAAGGCACAATGCCGACTTAAGTACAAGAAACCTAACTCTTCTAACTGTCTATGTTTGAACCATTCCTGTTATACTAGGTATAGATTCCGATGCTTCACTTAATGTTTACTGTATCCCTCTGACCTTCGTATTGACGATGAAACACAGATATTGAATCGGAATTAAATACAAAAGGCACTATGCCGACTTAAGTACAAGAAAACTGATTCTTCTTATTGTCTATGATTTGAACCATTCCTGTGACGCTAGTTATGGATTCCGATGCTTCACTTCGGGTTTGCTGTATCCCACTGACCATCTAATTGACGATGAAACACAGAAATTGCATCGGAATTAAATATAAAAGGCACAATGCCGACTTAAGTACAAGAAAACTGTCTCTTCTTACTGTTTATGTTTTGAACCATTCCTGTGACACTAGTTATAGATACCGATGCTTCACTTCAGGTTTACTGTATCCCTCTGACCTTCTTATTGACGATGAAACACAGAAATTGCATCGGAATTAAATACAAAAGGCACAATGCCGACTTAAGTACAAGAAAACTGACTCTTCTTACTGTCAATGTTTTGAACCACTCCTGTGACACTAGTTATAGATTCCGATGCTTCACTTCAGGATTTCTGTATCCCTCTGACCTTCTTATTGACGATGAAACACAGAAATTGCATCGGAATTAATACAAAAGGTACAATGCCGACTTAAGTACAAGAAAACTGACTCTTCTTACTGTCTATATTTTGAACCATTCATGTGACACTCGTTATAGATTCGATGCTTTACTTCTGGTTTACTGTATCCCTCTGACCTTCTTATTGACGATGAAACACAGAAATTGCTTCGGAATGAAGTACAAAAGGCACAATGCCGACTTAAGTACAAGATAACTGACTCTTATTACTGTCTGTGGTTTGAACCATTCCTGTTACACTAGTTATAGATTCCGATGCTTCACTTCAGGTTTACTGTATCCCTCAGACCTTCTTATTGACGATGAAACACAGAAATTGCATCGGAATTAAATATAAAAGGCACAATGCCGACTTAAGTACAAGAAAACTGACTCTTCTTACTGTCTATGTTTGAACCATTCCTGTGACACTAGTTATTGATTCCGATGCTTCACTTCAGGTTTTATTGTATCCCACTGACCTTCTTATGGACGATGAAACACAGAAATTGCATCGGAATTAAATATAAAAGGCACAATGCCGACTTAAGTACAAGAAAACTGACACTTCTAACTGTCTATGTTTTAAACCATTCCTGTGACACTAGTTATTGATTCCGATGCTTCACTTCAGGTTTACTGTATCTCTCTGACCTTCTAATTGACGATGAAACATAGAAATTGCATCGGAATTAAATAGCAAAAG
The DNA here is from genome assembly GCF_021461385.2 of Schistocerca piceifrons. NCBI lineage: Eukaryota > Metazoa > Arthropoda > Insecta > Orthoptera > Acrididae > Schistocerca > Schistocerca piceifrons. Next base: position 123,721 of record NW_025728192.1, on the reverse strand, counting down.
CACAATGCCGACTTAAGTACAAGAAAACTAACTCTTCTAACTGTCTATGTTTGAACCATTCCGGTTACACTATTTATAGATTCCGATGCTTCACTTCAGGTTTACAGTATCCCTCTGACCTTCTTATTGACGAAGAAACACAGATATTGCATCGGAATTCAATACAAATGGCACTATGCCGACTTAAGTACAAGAAGACTGACTCTTCTTACTGTCTATGTTTTGAACCATTCCTGTGACACTAGTTATAGATTCCAATGCTTCACTTAAGGTTTACTGTATCCCACAGACCATCTTATTGACGATGAAAGACAGAAATTGCATCGGAATTAAATACAAAAGGCACAATGCCGACTTAAGTACAAGAAAACTGACTCTTCTTACTGTCTATGGTTTGAACAATTCATGTGACACTCGTTATAGATTCCGATGCTTTACTTCAGGATTACTGTATCCTTCTGACCTTCTTATTGACGATGAAACACAGAAATTGCTTCGGAATTAAATATAAAAGACACAATGCCGACTTAAGTACAAGAAAACTGACTCTTCTTACTGTCTATGTTTTGAACCCTTCCTGTGACACTAGTTATAGATTCCGATGCTTCACTTCAGGTTTATTGTATCCCTCTGACCTTCTTATTGACGATGAAACACAGAAATTGCATCGGAATTAATACAAAAGGTGCAATGCCGACTTAAGTACAAGAAAACTGACTCTTCTTACTGTCTATATTTTGAACCATTCATGTGACACTCGTTACAGATTCCGATGCTTTACTTCAGGTTTACTGTATCCCTCTGACCTTCTTATTGACGATGAAACACAGAAATTGCTTCGGAATTAAGAACAAAAAGCACAATGCCGACTTAAGTACAAGATAACTGACTAAGTACAATAAGACTGACTATTCTTACTGACTATGTTTTGAACCACTCCTGTGACCCTAGTTATAGATTCCGATGCTTCACTCCATGTTTACTGTATCCCTTGGACCTTCTTATTAAACGATGAAACACAGAAATTGCATCGGAATTAATTACAAAAGGCACAATGCCGACTTAAGTACAAGAAGACTGACTCTTCTAACTGACTATGCTTTGAACCATTCCTGTGACACTAGCTATAGATTCCGAAGCTTCACTTCAGGTTTACTGTATCCCTTGGACCTTCTTATTGACGATGAAACACAAAAATTGCATCGGAATTAAATAGAAAAGGCACAATGTCGACGTAAGTACAAGAAGACTGACTCTTCTTACTGTCTATGTAGTGAACAATTCCTGTGAAACTAGTTATAGATTCCGATGCTTCACTACAGGTTTTCCATATCCCTTGGACCTTCTTATTGACGATGAAACACAGAAATTGCATCGGAATTAAATAGAAAAGGCACAATGCCGACTTACGTACAAAAAGACTGACTCTTCTTACTGACTATGATTTGAACCATTCCATTGACACTAGTTATTGATTCCGATGCTTTACTCAAGGTTTACTGTATCCCTTGGACCTTCTTATTGTCGATGAAACACAGAAATTGCATCGGAATTAAATACAAAAGGCACAATGCCGACTTAAGTACAAGAAGACTGACTCTTCTTACTGTCTATGTTTTGAACCATCCCTGTGACACTAGTTATAGATTCCGATGCTTCACTCCAGGTTTACTGTATCCCTTGGTCCTTCTTATTGACGATGAAACACAGAAATTGCATCGGAATTAAAAACAAAAGACTCAATGCCCACTTAAGAACAAGAAGACTGACACTCCTTACTGACTATGTTTTGAACCATTCCTGTGACACTAGTTATAAACTCCGATGCTTCACTTCAGGTTTACTGTATCGCTTGGACCTTCTTATTGACGATGAAACACAGAAATTGCATCGGAATTAAAAAGAAAAGGCACAATGCCGACATAAGTACAAGAAGATTGACTCTTCTTACTGTCTATGTTTTGAACCATCCCTGTGACACTAGTTAATGATTCCGATGCTTCACTCCAGGTTTACTGTATCCCTTGGTCCTCCTTATTGCGAAGAAACACAGAAATTGCATCGGAATTAAATACAAAAGGCACAATGCCGACTTAAGTACAAGAAAACTGACTCTCCTTACTGATTATGTTTTGAACCATTCCTGTGACACTAGTTATAAATTCCGATGCTTCACTTTAGGTTTACAGTATCCCTTGGACCATCTTATTGACGATGAAACACAGAAAATGCATCGGAATTAAATACAAAAGGCACAATGCCGACTTAAGTACATGAAGAAAGACACTTCCTACTGACTATGTTTTGAACCATTCCTGTGACACCCGTTACAGATTCCGATGCTTCACTTGAGGTTTACTGTATCCCTTGGACCTTCTTATTGACGATGAAACACAGAAATTGCATCGGAAATAAATACAAAAGCACAATGCTGACTTAAGTACAAGAAGACTGACACTCCTTACTGACTATGTTTTGAACCATTCCTGTGACACTAGTTATAAACTCCGATGCTTCACTTCAGGTTTACTGTATCGCTTGGACCTTCTTATTGACGATGAAACACAGAAATTGCATCGTAATTAAATACAAAATGCACAAAGCAGAATTAAGTACAGGAGGACTGACTCTTCTTACTGTCTATGTTTTGAACCATTCCTGTGACACTAGTTATAGATTCCGATGCTTCACTCCAGGTTTAGGGTATCCCTTGCACCTTCTTATTGACGATGAAACACAGAAAGTGCATCGGAATTAAATACAAAAGGCACAATGCTGACTTAAGTACAAGAAGAGCGACTCTTCCTACAGACTATGTTTTGAACCATTCCTGTGACACCCGTTATAGATTCCGACGCTTCATTTGATGTTTACAGTATCCCTTGGACCTTCTTATTGACGATGAAACACAGAAATTGCATCGGAATTAAATACAAAAGGCACATTGCCGAATTAAGTACAAGAAGACTGACTCTTCTTACTGTCTATGTTTTGAACCATTACTGTGACACTAGTTACAGATTCCGATGCTTCACTCCAGGTTTACTGTATCCCTTGGACGTTCTTATTGACGATGAAAACACAGAAATTGCATCGGAAATAAATACAAAAGGCACAACGCCGACTTAAGTACAAGAAGACTGACTCTTCTTACTGACTATGTTTTGAACCATTCCTGTGACTCTAGTTATGGATTCCGATGCTTCACTTCAGGTTTACTGTATCCCTTGGACCTTCTAATTGACGATGAAACACAAAAATTGCATCGGAATTAAATACAAAAGGCAAAATGCCGACTGAAGTACACGAAGATCGACTCTTCTTACTGTGTATGATTTGAACCATTCCTTTGACACTTGTTACAGATTCCGATGGTTCACTCCAGGTTTACTGTATCCCTTGGACCTTCTTATTGCCGATGAAACACAGAAATTGCATCGGAATTAAATTCAAAAGGCACAACGCCGACTTAAGTACAAGAAGACTAACTCTTCTTACTGTCTATGTTTGAACCATTCCAGTGACACTAGTTATGGATTCCGATGCTTTACTTCAGATTTACTGTATCCCTCTGACCTTCTTATTGATGATGAAACACAGAAATTGCATCGGAATTAAATACAAAAGGCACAATGCCGAATTAAGTTCAAGAAGACTGATTCTTCTTACTTTCTATTTTTGAACCAGTCCTGTGACACTAGTGATAGACTCCGATGCTTCACTCCAGGTTTACTGTATCCCTATGACCTTCTTATTGACGATGAAACACAGAAATAGCATCGGAATTAAATACAAAAGGCACAATGCCGACTTAAGTAAAATAAGTCTGACTCTTCTTACTGTCTATGATTTGAACCATTCCTGTGACAATAGTTATAGATTCCGATGCTTCACTCCAGGTTTACTGTATCGGTTGGACTTTCATATTGACGATGAAACACAGAAATTGCATCAGAATACAATAGAAAATGCACAATGATGACTTAAGTACAATAAGACTGACTTTTCTTACTGACTAAGATTTGAACCATTCCTGTGACACTAGTTATAGATTCCGATGCTTCACTCCAGGTTTACTGTATACCTTGGACCTTCTTATTGACGATGAAACACAGAAATTGCATCGGAATCAATTACAAAAGGAACAATGCCGACTTAAGGACAAGAAGACTGACTCTTCTTACTGACTATGTTTTGAACCACTCCTGTGACACTAGCTATAGATTCCAATGCTTCACTCCAGGTTTACTGTGTCCCTTGGCCCTCTTATTGACGATGAAACACAGAAATTGCATCGGAATTAAATAGAAGAGGCACAATGTCGACGTAAGTACAAGAAGACTGACTCTTCTTACTGTCTATGTTTTGAACCATTCCTGTGACACTAGTTATACATAGATTCCGATGTTTCACTCCAGGTTTACTATATCCCTTGGACATTCTTATTGACGATGAAACACAGAAATTGCATCGGAATTAAATACAAAAGGCACAATGCCGTCTTTAGGACAAGAGGACTGACTCTTCTTACTGACTTAGCTTTGAACCATTCCTGTGACACTAGTTATAGATTCCGATGCGTCACTCCAGGTTTACTGTATCCCTTGGACCTTCTTATTAAACGATGAAACACAGAAATTGCATCGGAATTAATTATAAAAGGCACAATGCCGACTTAAGTACAAGAAGACTGACACTTCTAACTGACTACGTTTGAATCATTCCTGTGACACTAGCTATAGATTCCGAAGGTTCACTTCAGGTTTACTTTATCCCTTGGACCTTCTTATTGACGATGAAACACAGAAATTGCATCGGGAATAAATAGAAAAGGCACAATGCCGACTTAAGCACAAGAAGACTGACTCTTCTTACGGTCTGTGTTCTGAACCAGCCCTGTGACACCAGTTATAGATTCCGATGCTTCACTCCAGGTTTACTGTTCCCCTTGGGCCTTCTTATTGACGATGAAACACAGACATTGCATCGGAATTAAATAGAAAAGGCACAATGCCGACTTAAGTACAAAAAGACTGACTCTCCTTACTGACTATGTTTTGAACCATTCCTGTGACACTAGCTATAGATTCCGATGCTTCACCTCATTTTTACAGTATACCTTGGACCTTCATATTGACGACGAAACACAGAATTTGCATCGGAATTAAATAGAAAAGGCACAGTGTAGACGTAAGTACAAGAAGACTGACTCTTCTTACTGTCTATGGTATGAACCATTCCTGTGACACTAGTTATAGATTCCGATGTTTCTCTCCCGGTTTACTGTATCCCTTGGTCCTTCTTATTGACGATGAAACACAGAAATTGCATCGGAATTAAATACAAAAGGCACAGTGCCGATTTAAGTACAAGAAGACTGACACACCGTCCTGACAATGTTTTCAACCATTCCTGTGACACTAGTTATAAATTCCGATGCTTCACTTCAGGTTTACTGTATCGCTTGGACCTTCTTATTGACGATGAAACACAGAAATTGCATCGGAATTAAATACAAAATGCACAAAGCAGAATTAAGTACAAAAAGACTGACTCTTCTTACTGTCTATGTTTTGAAACATTCCTGTGACAGTAGTTATAGATTCCGATGCTTCACTCCAGGTTTACTGTATCCCTTGGACCTTCTTATTGACGATGAAACACAGAAATTGCTTAGGAATTAAATACAAAAGGCACAATGCCGACTTAAGGACAAGAAGACTGACTCTCCTTACTGACTTTGTTTTGAACCATTTCTGTGACACTAGTTATAGATTCCGATGCTTCCCTTCATGTTTATTGCATTCCTCTGACATTCTTATTGAAGATGAAACACAGAAATTGCATCGGAATTAAATAGAAAAGGCAGAATGCCGACTTAAGTACAACAAGACTGACTCTTCTTACTGCCTATGTTTTGAACCATTCCTGTGACACTAGTTATAGATTCCGATGCTTCACTTCAGGATTACTGTATCCCTCTGATCTTCTTATTGACGATGAAACACAGAAATTGCATCGGAATATAAATAGAAAAGGCACAATGCCGACTTAAGTACAAGAAGACTGACTCTTCTTACGGTCTATGTTCTGAACTATCCCTGTGGCACTAGTTATAGAATCCGATGCTTCACTCCAGGTTTACTGTATCCCTTGGTCCTTCTTATTGACGATGAAACACAGAAATTGCACCGGAATTAAATACAAAATGCACAATGCCGACTTAAGTACAAAAAGACTGACTCTCCTTACTGACTATGTTTTGAACCATTCCTGTGACACTAGTTATAAATTCCGATGCTTCACTTCAGGTTTACTGTATCCCTTGGACCTTATTATTGACGATGAAACACAGAAATTGCATCGGAATTAAATACAAAAGGCACAATGCAGAATTAAGTACAAGAAGACTGACTGTTCTTACTGTCCATGATTTGAACCATTCCTGTGACACTAGTTATAGATTCCGTTGCTTCACTCCAGGTTTCCTGTATCCCTTGGAACTTCTTATTGACGATGAAACACAGAAATAGCATCGGAATTAAATACAAACGGCACAATGCCGACTTAAGGACAAGAAGACTGACTCTTCTTACTGACTATGTTTTGAACCACTCCTGTGACACTAGCTATAGATTCCGATGCTTCACCTCAGGTTTACTGTATACCTTGGACCTTCTTATTGACGACGAAACACAGAAATTGCATCGGAATTAAATACAAAAGGCAAAATGCCGACTTAAGTACACGAAGACTGACTCTTCTTACTGTCTATGTTTTGAACCATTCCTGTGACACTAGTTATAGATTCCGGGCCTACACTCCAGGTTTACTGTATCCCTTGGACCTTCTTATTGACGATGAAACACAGAAATTGCATTGGAATTAAATACCAAAGGCAAAATGCCGACTTAAGTACACGAAGACTGACTCTTCTTACTGTCTATGTTTTGAACCATTCCTGTGACACTAGTTATAGATTCCGATGCTACACTCCAGGTTTACTGTATCCCTGGGACCTTCATATTGACGATGAAACACAGAAATTGCATCGGAATTAAATACAAAAGTCAGAATGCCGACTTAAAGACAAGTAGACTGACTGTTCTTACTGACTTTGTTTTGAACCATTCCTGTGATAATAGTTATAGATTCCGATGCTTCACTTCAGAATTACTGTATCCCTCTGATCTTCTTATTGACAATGAAACACAGAAATTGCATCGGAATATAAATAGAAAAGGCACAATGCCAACTTAAGTACAAGAAGACCGACTCTTCTTACGGTCAATGTTCTGAACCATCCCTGCGACACTAGTTATAGATTCCCATGCTTCTCTCCAGGTTTACTGTATCCCTTGGTCCTTCTTATTGACGATGAAACACAGAAATTGCATCGGAATTAAATAGAAAAGGCACAATGCCGACTTAAGTACAAGAAGTCTGACTCTCCTTACTGACTATGTTTTGAACCATTCCTGTGACACTACTTATAAATTCCGATGCTTCACATCAGGTTTACTGTATCCCTTGGACCTTCTTATTGACGATGAAACACAGAAAATGCATCGGAATTAAATACAAAAGGCACAATGCAGAATTAAGTACAAGAAGACTGACTCTTCTTACTGTCTGTGATTTGAACCATTCCTATGACACTAGTTACAGATTCCGATGCCTCACTTCAGGTTTATTGTATCCCTCTGACCTTCTTATTGACGATGAAACACAGAAATTGCATCGGAAATAAATAGAATAGGCACAATGTCGACGTAAGTACTAGAAGACTGACCCATCTTACTGTCTATGTTTTGAACCATTCCAGTGACACTAGTTATAGATTCCGATGCTTCACTCCAGGTTTACTATATCCCTTGGACCTTCTTATTGACGATGAAACACAGAAATTGCGTCGGAATTAAATAGAAAAGGCACAATGCCGACTTAAGTACAAGAAGACTGACTCTTCTTACTGACTATGTTTTGAACCATTCCATTGACACTAGTTATAGATTCCGATGCTTCACTCCAGGTTTACTGTATCCCTTGGACCTTCTTATTGACGATGAAACACAGAAATTGCATCGGAATTAAATACAAAAGGCACAATGTGGACTTAAGGACAAGAAGACTGACCCTTCTTACTGACTTATTTTTGAACCATTCCTGTGACACTAGTTATAGATTCCGATGCTTCACTTCAGGTTTATTGTATCCCTCTGACCTTCTTATTGACGATGAAACACAGAAATTGCATCGGGAATAAATAGAAAAGGCACAATGCCGACTTAAGCACAAGAAGACTGACTCTTCTTACGGTCTGTGTTCTGAACCAGCCCTGTGACACCAGTTATAGATTCCGATGCTTCACTCCAGGTTTACTGTTCCCCTTGGGCCTTCTTATTGACGATGAAACACAGACATTGCATCGGAATTAAATAGAAAAGGCACAATGCCGACTTAAGTACAAAAAGACTGACTCTCCTTACTGACTATGTTTTAAACCATTCCTGTGACACTAGTTATAAATTCCGATGCTTCACTTCAAGTTTACTGTATCCCTTGGACCTTCTTATTGACGATGAAACACAGAAATTGCTTCGGAATTAAATACAAAAGGCACAATGCCGACTTCAGGACAAGACGACTGACTCTTCTTACTGACTATGTTTTGAACCATTCCTGTGACACTAGCTATAGATTCCGATGCTTCACCTCATTTTTACAGTATACCTTGGACCTTCATATTGACGACGAAACACAGAATTTGCATCGGAATTAAATAGAAAAGGCACAGTGTCGACGTAAGTACAAGAAGACTGACTCTTCTTACTGTCTATGGTATGAACCATTCCTGTGACACTAGTTATAGATTCCGATGTTTCTCTCCCGGTTTACTGTATCCCTTGGTCCTTCTTATTGACGATGAAACACAGAAATTGCATCGGAATTAAATACAAAAGGCACAGTGCCGATTTAAGTACAAGAAGACTGACACACCTTCCTGACAATGTTTTCAACCATTCCTGTGACACTAGTTATAAATTCCGATGCTTCACTTCAGGTTTACTGTATCGCTTGGACCTTCTTATTGACGATGAAACACAGAAATTGCATCGGAATTAAATACAAAATGCACAAAGCAGAATTACGTACAAAAAGACTGACTCTTCTTACTGTCTATGTTTTGAAACATTCCTGTGACAGCGTTATAGATTCCGATGCTTCACTCCAGGTTTACTGTATCCCTTGGACCTTCTTATTGACGATGGAACACAGAAATTGCTTAGGAATTAAATACAAAGGGCACAATGCCGACTTAAGGACAAGAAGACTGACTCTCCTTACTGACTTTGTTTTGAACCATTTCTGTGACACTAGTTATAGATTCCGATGCTTCGCTTCATGTTTATTGCATTCCTCTGACATTCTTATTGAAGATGAAACACAGAAATTGCATCGGAATTAAATAGAAAAGGCAGAATGCCGACTTAAGTACAACAAGACTGACTCTTCTTACTGCCTATGTTTTGAACCATTCCTGTGACACTAGTTATAGATTCCGATGCTTCACTTCAGGATTACTGTATCCCTCTGATCTTCTTATTGACGATGAAACACAGAAATTGCATCGGAATATAAATAGAAAAGGCACAATGCCGACTTAAGTACAAGAAGACTGACTGTTCTTACGGTCTATGTTCTGAACTATCCCTGTGGCACTAGTTATAGAATCCGATGCTTCACTCCAGGTTTACTGTATCCCTTGGTCCTTCTTATTGACGATGAAACACAGAAATTGCACCGGAATTAAATACAAAATGCACAATGCCGACTTAAGTACAAAAAGACTGACTCTCCTTACTGACTATGTTTTGAACCATTCCTGTGACACTAGTTATAAATTCCGATGCTTCACTTCAGGTTTACTGTATCCCTTGGACCTTATTATTGACGATGAAACACAGAAATTGCATCGGAATTAAATACAAAAGGCACAATGCAGAATTAAGTACAAGAAGACGGACTGTTCTTACTGTCCATGATTTGAACCATTCCTGTGACACTAGTTATAGATTCCGTTGCTTCACTCCAGGTTTACTGTATCCCTTGGAACTTCTTATTGACGATGAAACACAGAAATAGCATCGGAATTAAATACAAACGGCACAATGCCGACTTAAGGACAAGAAGACTGACTCTTCTTACTGACTATGTTTTGAACCACTCCTGTGACACTAGCTATAGATTCCGATGCTTCACCTCAGGTTTACTGTATACCTTGGACCTTCTTATTGACGACGAAACACAGAAATTGCATCGGAATTAAATACAAAAGGCAAAATGCCGACTTAAGTACACGAAGACTGACTCTTCTTACTGTCTATGTTTTGAACCATTCCTGTGACACTAGTTATAGATTCCGGGCCTACACTCCAGGTTTACTGTATCCCTTGGACCTTCTTATTGACGATGAAACACAGAAATTGCATTGGAATTAAATACCAAAGGCAAAATGCCGACTTAAGTACACGAAGACTGACTCTTCTTACTGTCTATGTTTTGAACCATTCCTGTGACACTAGTTATAGATTTCGATGCTACACTCCAGGTTTACTGTATCCCTGGGACCTTCATATTGACGATGAAACACAGAAATTGCATCGGAATTAAATACAAAAGTCACAATGCCGACTTAAAGACAAGTAGACTGACTCTTCTTACTGACTTTGTTTTGAACCATTCCTGTGATAATAGTTATAGATTCCGATGCTTCACTTCAGAATTACTGTATCCCTCTGATCTTCTTATTGACAATGAAACACAGAAATTGCATCGGAATATAAATAGAAAAGGCACAATGCCAACTTAAGTACAAGAAGACCGACTCTTCTTACGGTCAATGTTCTGAACCATCCCTGCGACACTAGTTATAGATTCCCATGCTTCTCTCCAGGTTTACTGTATCCCTTGGTCCTTCTTATTGACGATGAAACACAGAAATTGCATCGGAATTAAATAGTAAAGGCACAATGCCGACTTAAGTACAAGAAGTCTGACTCTCCTTACTGACTATGTTTTGAACCATTCCTGTGACACTACTTATAAATTCCGATGCTTCACATCAGGTTTACTGTATCCCTTGGACCTTCTTATTGACGATGAAACACAGAAAATGCATCGGAATTAAATACAAAAGGCACAATGCAGAATTAAGTACAAGAAGACTGACTCTTCTTACTGTCTGTGATTTGAACCATTCCTATGACACTAGTTACAGATTCCGATGCCTCACTTCAGGTTTATTGTATCCCTCTGACCTTCTTATTGACGATGAAACACAGAAATTGCATCGGAAATAAATAGAATAGGCACAATGTCGACGTAAGTACAAGAAGACTGACCCATCTTACTGTCTATGTTTTGAACCATTCCAGTGACACTAGTTATAGATTCCGATGCTTCACTCCAGGTTTAGTATATCCCTTGGACCTTCTTATTGACGATGAAACACAGAAATTGCGTCGGAATTAAATAGAAAAGGCACACTGCCGACTTAAGTACAAGAAGACTGACTCTTCTTACTGACTATGTTTTGAACCATTCCATTGACACTAGTTATAGATTCCGATGCTTCACTCCAGGTTTACTGTATCCCTTGGACCTTCTTATTGACGATGAAACACAGAAATTGCATCGGAATTAAATACAAAAGGCACAATGCCGACTTAAGTACAAGAAGACTGACACTCCTTACTGACTATGCTTTGAACCATTCCTGTGACACTAGTTATAAACTCCGATGCTTTACTTCAGGTTTACTGTATGGCTTGGACCTTCTTATTGACGTTGAAACACAGAAATTGCATCGGAATTAAATACAAAATGCACAAAGCAGAATTAAGTACAAGAAGACTGACTCTTCTTACTGTCTATGATTTGAAACATTCCTGTGACACTAGTTATGGATTCCGATGCTTCACTCCAGGTTTACTATATCCCTTGGACCTTCTTATTGACGATGAAACACAGAAATTGCGTCGGAATTAAATAGAAAAGGCACAATGCCGACTTAAGTACAAGAAGACTGACTCTTCTTACTGACTATGTTTTGAACCATTCCATTGACACTAGTTATAGATTCCGATGCTTCACTCCAGGTTTACTGTATCCCTTGGACCTTCTTATTGACGATGAAACACAGAAATTGCATCGGAATTAAATACAAAAGGCACAATGCCGACTTAAGTACAAGAAGACTGACACTCCTTACTGACTATGCTTTGAACCATTCCTGTGACACTAGTTATAAACTCCGATGCTTTACTTCAGGTTTACTGTATCGCTTGGACCTTCTTATTGACGTTGAAACACAGAAATTGCATCGGAATTAAATACAAAATGCACAAAGCAGAATTAAGTACAAGAAGACTGACTCTTCTTACTGTCTATGATTTGAAACATTCCTGTGACACTAGTTATGGATTCCGATGCTTCACTCCAGGTTTACTGTATCCCTTGGACCTTCTTATTGACGATGAAACACAGAAATTGCATCGGAATTAAATACAAAAGGCACAATGCCGACTTAAGGACAAGAAGACTGACTCTTCTTACTGACTTTGTTTTGAACCATTTCTGTGACACTAGTTATAGATTCCGATGCTTCGCTTCACTTTTATTGTATCCCTCTGACATTCTTATTGACGATGAAACACAGAAATTGCATCGGAATTAAATAGAAAAGGCACAATGCCGACTTAAGTACAACAAGACTGACTCTTCTTACTGACTATGTTTTGAACCATTCCTGTGACACTAGTTATCGATTCCGATGCTTCACTTCAGGATTACTGTATCCCTCTGACATTCTCATTGACGATGAAACACAGAAATTGCTCCGGAATTAAATAGAAAAGGCACAATGCCGCCTTAAGTACAAGAAGACTGACTCTTCTGACTGTCTATGTTTAGAACCATCCCTGTGACACTAGTTATAGATTCCGATGCTTCACTCCAGGTTTACTGTATCCCTTGGTCCTTCTTATTGACGATGAAACACAGAAATTGCATCGGAATTAAATACAAAAGGCACAATGCCGACTTAAGGACAAGAAGACTGACTCTTCTTACTGACTTTGTTTTGAACCATTCCTGTGACACTAGCTATAGATCCCGATGCTTCACTCCAGGTTTACTGTATCCCTTGGTCCTTCTTAGTGACGATGAAACACAGAAATTGCATCGGAATTAAATAGAAAAGGCACAATGTCGACGTAAGTACAAGAAGACTGACTCTTCTTACTGTCTATGTTTTGAACCATTCCTGTGACACTAGTTATAGATTTCGAAGCTTCACTCCAGGTTTACTGTATCCCTTGGACCTTCTTATTGACGATGAAACACAGAAATTGCATCGGAATTAAATACAAAAGGCACAATGCCGACTTAAGGACAAGAAGACTGACTCTTCTTACTGACTTTGTTTTGAACCATTCCTGTGACACTAGTTATAGATTCCGATGCTTCACTTCAGGTTTATTGTATCCCTCTTACCTTCTTATTGACGATGAAACACAGAAATTGCATCGGAAATAAATAGCATAGGCACAATGTCGACGTAAGTATAAGAAGACTGACTCTTCTTACTGTCTATGTTTCGAACCATTCCTGTGACACTAGTTATAGATTCCGATGCTTCACTCCAGGTTTACTATATCCCTTGGACCTTCGTATTGACGATGAAACACAGAAATTGCATCGGAATGAAATAGAAAAGGCACAATGCCTACTTAAGTACAAGAAGACTGACTCTTCTTACTGACTATGATTTGAACCATTCCATTGACACTAGTTATAGATTCCGATGCTTCACTCCAGGTTTACTGTATCCCTTGGACCTTCTTATTGACGATGAAACACAGAAATTGCATCGGAATTAAATAGAAAAGGCACAATGCCTACTTAAGTACAAGAAGACTGAGTCTTCTTACTGACTATGATTTGAACCATTCCATTGACACTAGTTATAGATTCCGATGCTTCACTCCAGGTTTACTGTATCCCTTGGTCCTTCTTATTGACGATGAAACACAGAAATTGCATCGGAATTAAATACAAAAGGCACAATGCCGACTTAAGTACAAGAAGACTGACACTCCTTACTGACTATGCTTTGAACCGTCCCTGTGACACTAGTTATAAACTCCAATGCTTTACTGCAGGTTTACTGTATCGCTTGGACCTTCTTAATGACGTTAAAACACAGAAATTGCATCGGAATTAAATACAAAATGCACAAAGCAGAATTAAGTACAAGAAGACTGACTCTTCTTACTGTCTATGATTTGAAACATTCCTGTGACACTAGTTATAGATTCCGATGCTTCACTCCAGGTTTACTGTATCCCTTGGACCTTCTTATTGACGATGAAACACAGAAATTGCATCGGAATTAAATACAAAAGGCACAATGCCGACTTAAGGACAAGAAGACTGACTCTTGTTACTGACTTTGTTTTGAACCATTTCTGTGACACTAGTTATAGATTCCGATGCTTCGCTTCAGGTTTATTGTATCTCTCTGACATTCTTATTGACGATAAAACACAGAAATTGCATCGGATTTAAATAGAAAAGGCACAATGCCGACTTAAGTACAACAAGACTGATTCTTCTTACTGACTATGTTTTGAACCATTCCTGTGACACTAGTTATCGATTCCGATGCTTCACTTCAGGATTACTGTATCCCTCTGACATTCTCATTGACGATGAAACACAGAAATTGCTCCGGAATTAAATAGAAAAGGCACAATGCCGCCTTAAGTACAAGAAGACTGACTCTTCTGACTGTCTATGTTTAGAACCATCCCTGTGACACTAGTTATAGATTCCGATGCTTCACTCCAGGTTTACTGTATCCCTTGGTCCTTCTTATTGACGATGAATTACAGAAATTGCATCGGAATTAAATACAAAAGGCACAATGCCGACTTAAGTACAAGAAGACTGACTCTCCTTACTGACTATGTTTTGAACCATTCCTGTGACACTAGTTATAAATTCCGATGCTTCACTTCAGGTTTACTGTATCCCTTTTACCTTCTTATTGACGATGATACACAGAAAATGCATCGGAATTAAATACAAAAGGCACAACGCCGACTTAAGTACAAGAAGACCGACTCTTCCCACTGACTATGTTTTGAACCATTCCTGTGACACCCGTAATAGATTCCGACGCTTCACTTGATGTTTACTGTATCCCTTGGAACTTCTTATTGACGATGAAACACAGAAATTGAATCGGAATTAAATACTAAAGGCACAATGCCGAATTAAGTACAAGAAGACTGACTCTTCTTACTGTCTATGTTTTGAACCATTACTGTGACACTAGTTACAGATTCTGATGCTTCACTCCAGGTTTACTGTATCCCTTGGACCTTCTTATTGACGATGAAACACAGAAATTGCATCGGAATTATATACAAAAGGCACAATGCCGACTTAAGGACAAGAACACTGACTCTTCTTACTGACTATGTTTTGAACCATTCCTGTGACACTAGCTATAGATTCTGATGCTTCACTTCAGGTTTACTGTATCCCTCTGACCTTCTTATTGACGATGAAACACAGAAATTGCATCGGAATTAAATACAAAAGGCACAATGCCGACTTAAGTACAAGAAGACTGACTCTTCTTACTGTCTATGTTTTGAACCATACCATTGACACTATTTATAGATTCCGATGTTTCACTCCAGGTTTACTGTATCCCTTGGACCTTTATATTGACGATGAAACACAGAAATTGCATCGGAATTAAATAGAAAAGGCAAAATGCCGACTGAAGTACACGAAGACCAACTCTTCTTACTGTCTATGATTTGAACCATTCCTGTGACACTAGTTACAGATTCCGATGCTTCACTCCATGTTAACTGTATCCCTTGGACCTTCTTATTGACGATGAAACACAGAAATTGCATCGGAATTAAATACAAAAGGCACAACGCCGACTTAAGTACAAGAAGACTAACTCTTCTTACTGACAATGTTTTGAACCATTCCTGTGACACTAGTTATGGATTCCGATGCTTCACTTCAGGTTTGCTATATCCCTCTGACCTTCTTATTGATGATGAAACACAGAAATTGCATCGGAAATAAATACAATAGGCTCAATGCCGAATTAAGTTCTAGAAGACTGACTCTTCTTACTGTCTATTTTTGAACCAGTCCTGTGACACTAGTGATAGCCTCCGATGCTTCACTCCAGGTTTACTGTATCCCTTGGACCTTCTTATTGACGATGAAACACAGAAGTAGCATCGGAATTAAATACAAAAGGCACAATGCCGACTTAAGTGAAAGAAGTCTGACTCTTCTTACTGTCTATGATTTGAACCATTCCTGTGACAATAGTTATAGATTCCGATGCTTCACTCCAGGTTTACTGTATGGGTTGGACTTTCATATTGACGATGAAACACAGTAATTGCATCAGAATTAAATAGAAAATGCACAATGATGACTTAAGTACAATAAGAATGACTACTCTTACTGACTAAGTTTTGAACCATTCCTGTGACACTAGTTATAGATTCCGATGCTTCACTCCAGGTTTACTGTATCCCTTGGTCCTTCTTATTGACGATGAAACACAGAAATTGCATCGGAATTAATTACAAAAGGCACAATGCCGACTTAAGGACAAGGAGACTGAATCTTCTTACTGACTATGTTTTGAACCATTCCTGTGACACTAGCTGTAGATTCCGATGCTTCACTACAGGTTTATTGTATCCCTCTGACCTTCTTAATGACGATGAAACACAGAAATTGCATCGGAATTGAGTAGAAAAGGCACAATGTCGACGTAAGTACAAGAAGACTGACTCTTCTTACTGTTTATGTTTTGAACCATTCCTGTGACACTAGTTATAGATTCCGATGCTTCACTCCAGGTTCACTATATCCCTTGGACATTCTTATTGACGATGAAACACAGAAATTGCATCGGACTTAAATAAAAAAGGCACAATGCCGTCTTAAGGACAAGAGGACTGACTCTTCTTACTGACTTAGTTTTGAACCATTCCTGTGACACTAGTTATAGATTCCGATGCGTCACTCCAGGTTTACTGTATCCCTTGGACCTTCTTATTAAACGACGAAACACAGAAATTGCATCGGAATTAATTACAAAAGGCACAATGCCGACTTAAGTACAAGAAGACTGCCTCTTCTAACTGACTATGTTTGAACCATTCCTGTGACACTGGCTATAGATTCCGAAGCTTTACTTCAGGTTTACTGTATCCCTTGGACCTTCTTATTGACGATGAAACACAGAAATTGCATCGGAATTAAATACAAAAGGCACAATGCCGACTTAAGGTAAGAAAACTGACTCTTCTTACTGACTTCGTTTTGAACCATTCCTGTTACACTAGTTATAGATTCCGATGCTTCACTTCAGGTTTATTGTATCCCTCTGACCTCCTTATTGACGATGAAACACAGAAATTGCTCCGGAATTAAATAGAAAAGGCACAATGCCGCCTTAAGTACAAGAAGACTGACTCTTCTGACTGTCTATGTTTAGAACCATCCCTGTGACACTAGTTATAGATTCCGATGCTTCACTCCAGGTTTACTGTATCCCTTGGTCCTTCTTATTGACGATGAATTACAGAAATTGCATCGGAATTAAATACAAAAGGCACAATGCCGACTTAAGTACAAGAAGACTGACTCTCCTTACTGACTATGTTTTGAACCATTCCTGTGACACTAGTTATAAATTCCGATGCTTCACTTCAGGTTTACTGTATCCCTTTTACCTTCTTATTGACGATGATACACAGAAAATGCATCGGAATTAAATACAAAAGGCACAACGCCGACTTAAGTACAAGAAGACCGACTCTTCCCACTGACTATGTTTTGAACCATTCCTGTGACACCCGTAATAGATTCCGACGCTTCACTTGATGTTTACTGTATCCCTTGGAACTTCTTATTGACGATGAAACACAGAAATTGAATCGGAATTAAATACTAAAGGCACAATGCCGAATTAAGTACAAGAAGACTGACTCTTCTTACTGTCTATGTTTTGAACCATTACTGTGACACTAGTTACAGATTCTGATGCTTCACTCCAGGTTTACTGTATCCCTTGGACCTTCTTATTGACGATGAAACACAGAAATTGCATCGGAATTAAATACAAAAGGCACAATGCCGACTTAAGTACAAGAAGACTGACTCTTCTTACTGTCTATGTTTTGAACCATACCATTGACACTATTTATAGATTCCGATGTTTCACTCCAGGTTTACTGTATCCCTTGGACCTTTATATTGACGATGAAACACAGAAATTGCATCGGAATTAAATAGAAAAGGCAAAATGCCGACTGAAGTACACGAAGACCAACTCTTCTTACTGTCTATGATTTGAACCATTCCTGTGACACTAGTTACAGATTCCGATGCTTCACTCCATGTTAACTGTATCCCTTGGACCTTCTTATTGACGATGAAACACAGAAATTGCATCGGAATTAAATACAAAAGGCACAACGCCGACTTAAGTACAAGAAGACTAACTCTTCTTACTGACAATGTTTTGAACCATTCCTGTGACACTAGTTATGGATTCCGATGCTTCACTTCAGGTTTGCTATATCCCTCTGACCTTCTTATTGATGATGAAACACAGAAATTGCATCGGAAATAAATACAATAGGCTCAATGCCGAATTAAGTTCTAGAAGACTGACTCTTCTTACTGTCTATTTTTGAACCAGTCCTGTGACACTAGTGATAGCCTCCGATGCTTCACTCCAGGTTTACTGTATCCCTTGGACCTTCTTATTGACGATGAAACACAGAAGTAGCATCGGAATTAAATACAAAAGGCACAATGCCGACTTAAGTGAAAGAAGTCTGACTCTTCTTACTGTCTATGATTTGAACCATTCCTGTGACAATAGTTATAGATTCCGATGCTTCACTCCAGGTTTACTGTATGGGTTGGACTTTCATATTGACGATGAAACACAGTAATTGCATCAGAATTAAATAGAAAATGCACAATGATGACTTAAGTACAATAAGAATGACTACTCTTACTGACTAAGTTTTGAACCATTCCTGTGACACTAGTTATAGATTCCGATGCTTCACTCCAGGTTTACTGTATCCCTTGGTCCTTCTTATTGACGATGAAACACAGAAATTGCATCGGAATTAATTACAAAAGGCACAATGCCGACTTAAGGACAAGGAGACTGAATCTTCTTACTGACTATGTTTTGAACCATTCCTGTGACACTAGCTGTAGATTCCGATGCTTCACTACAGGTTTATTGTATCCCTCTGACCTTCTTAATGACGATGAAACACAGAAATTGCATCGGAATTGAGTAGAAAAGGCACAATGTCGACGTAAGTACAAGAAGACTGACTCTTCTTACTGTTTATGTTTTGAACCATTCCTGTGACACTAGTTATAGATTCCGATGCTTCACTCCAGGTTCACTATATCCCTTGGACATTCTTATTGACGATGAAACACAGAAATTGCATCGGACTTAAATAAAAAAGGCACAATGCCGTCTTAAGGACAAGAGGACTGACTCTTCTTACTGACTTAGTTTTGAACCATTCCTGTGACACTAGTTATAGATTCCGATGCGTCACTCCAGGTTTACTGTATCCCTTGGACCTTCTTATTAAACGACGAAACACAGAAATTGCATCGGAATTAATTACAAAAGGCACAATGCCGACTTAAGTACAAGAAGACTGCCTCTTCTAACTGACTATGTTTGAACCATTCCTGTGACACTGGCTATAGATTCCGAAGCTTTACTTCAGGTTTACTGTATCCCTTGGACCTTCTTATTGACGATGAAACACAGAAATTGCATCGGAATTAAATACAAAAGGCACAATGCCGACTTAAGGTAAGAAAACTGACTCTTCTTACTGACTTCGTTTTGAACCATTCCTGTTACACTAGTTATAGATTCCGATGCTTCACTTCAGGTTTATTGTATCCCTCTGACCTCCTTATTGACGATGAAACACAGAAATTGCATCGGAAATAAGTAGAATAGGCACAATGTCCACGTAAGTACAAGAAGACTGACTCTTCTTACTGTCTATGCTTTGAACCATTCCTGTGACAATAGTTATAGATTCCGATGCTTCACTCCAGGTTTACTATATCCCTTGGACCTTCTTATTGACGATGAAACACAGAAATTGCATCGGAATTAAATAGAAAAGGCACAATGCCGATTTAAGTACAATAAGACTGACACACCTTCCTGACTATGTTTGAACCATTCCTGTGACGCTAGTTATAGATTCCGATGCTTCACTTCAGGATTTCTGTTTCCCTTGGACATTCTTATTGACGATGAAACACAGAAATTGCATCGGAATTAAATACAAAGGCACAATGCCGACTTAAGTACAAGAAGACTGACTCTTCTTACTGACTATGTTTTGAACCATCCCTGTGACACTAGTTATAGATTCCGATGCTTCACTAAAGGTTTACTGTATCCCTTGGTCCTGCTTATTGACGATGAAACACAGAAATTGCATAGGAATTAAATACAAAAGGCACAATGCCGACTTAAGTACAAGAAGACTGACACTCCTTACTGACTATATTTTGAACCATTCCTGTGACACTAGTTATAAACTCCGATGATTTACTTCAGGTTTACTGTATCGCTAGGACCTTCTTATTGACGTTGAAACACAGAAATTGCATCGGAATTAAATACAAAATGCACAAAGCAGAATTAAGTACGAGAAGACTGACTCTTCTTACTGTCTATGAATTGAAACATTCCTGTGACACTAGTTATAGATTCCGATGCTTCACTCCAGGTTTACTGTATCCCTTGGACCTTCTTATTGACGATGAAACACAGAAATTGCATCGGAATTAAATACAAAAATCACAATGCCCACTTAAGGACAAGAAGACTAACTTTTGTTACTGACTTTGTTTTGAACCATTTCTGTGACACTAGTTATAGATTCCGATGCTTCGCTTCAGGTTTATTGTATCCCTCTGACATTCTTATTGACGATGAAACACAGAAATTGCATCGGGATTAAATAGAAAAGGCACAATGCCGACTTAAGTACAACAAGACTGACTCTTCTTACTGACTATGTTTGAACCATTCCTGTGACACTAGCTATGGATTCCGATGCTTCACTTCAGGTTTACTGTATCCCTCTGACCTTCTTATTGATGATGAAACACAGAAATTGCATCGGAATTAAATACAAAAGGCACAATGCCGAATTAAGTTCAAGAAAACTGACTCTTCCTACTGTCTATTTTTGAACCAGTCCTGTGACACTAGTGATAGACTCCGATGCTTCACTCCAGGTTTACTGTATCCTTTGGACCTTCTTATTGACAATGAAACACAGAAATTGCATCGGAATTAAATACAAAAGGCACAATGCCGACTTAAGTAAAAGAAGTCTGACTCTTCTTACAGTCTATGATTTGAACCATTCCTGTGACACTAGTTATAGATTCCGATGCTTCACTCCAGGTTTACTGTATCGGTTGGACCTTCATATTGACGATGAAACACTGAAATTGCATCAGAATTAGATAGAAAATGCACAATGATGACTTAAGTACAATAAGACTGACTATTCTTACTGACTATGTTTTGAACCATTCCTGTGACACTAGTTATAGATTCCGATGCTTCACTTAAGGTTTACTGTATCCCTTGGACCTTCTTATAGACGATGAAACACAGATATTGCATCGGAATTAATTACAAAAGGCACAACGCCGACTTAAGAACAAGAAGACTGACTCTTCTTACTGGCTATGATTTGAACCATTCCTGTGACACTAGCTATAGATTCCGATACTTCACTTCAGGTTTATTGTATCCCTCTGACCTTCTTATTGACCATGAAACACAGAAATTGCATCGGAATTAAATAGAAAAGGCACAATGTCGACGTAAGTACAAGAAGACTGACTCTTCTTACTGTCTATGTTTTGAACCATTCCTGTGACACTACTTATAGATTCCGATGCTTCACTCCAGGTTTAATATATCCCTTGGACATTCTTATTGACGATGAAACACAGAAATTGCATCGGAATTAAATAAAAAGGCACAATGCCGACTTAAGGACAAGAAGACTGACTCTTCTTACTGACTTTGTTTTGAACCATTCCTGTGACACTAGTTATAGATTCCGTTGCGTCACTCCAGGTTTACTGTATCCCTTGGACCTTCTTATTAAACGATGAAACACAGAAATTGCATCGGAATTAAGTACAAAAGGCACAATGCCGACTTAAGTACAAGAAGCCTGACTCTTCTAACTGACTATGTTTCGAACCATTCCTGTGACACTAGCTATAGATTCCGAAGCTTCACTTCAGGTTTACTGTATCCCTTGGACCTTCGTATTGACGATGAAACACAGAAATTGCATCGGAATTAAATACAAAAGGCACAATGCCGAATTAAGTACAACAAGAATGACTCTTCTTACTGACTATGTTTTGAACCATTCCTGTGACACTAGTTATCGATTCCAATGCTTCACTTCAGGATTACTGTATCCCTCTGACACTCTTATTGACGATGAAACACAGAAATTGCACCGGAATTAAATAGAAAAGGCACAATGCCGACTTAAGTACAAGAAGACAGACACTTCTGACTGTCTATGTTTTGAACCATCCCTGTGACACTAGTTATAGATTCCTATGCTTCACTCCAGGTTTACTGTATCCCTTGGTCCTTCTTATTGACGATGAAACACAGAAATTGCATCGGAATTAAATACAAAAGGCACAATGCCGACTTAAGTACAAGAAGACTGACTCTCCTTTCTGACTATGCTTTGAACCATTCCAGTGACACTAGTTATAAATTCCGATGCTTCACTTCAGGTTTACTGTATCCCTTGGACCTTCTTATTGACGATGAAACACAGAAAATGCATCGAAATGAAATACGAAAGGCACAATGCCGACTTAAGTACAAGAAGACCGACTCTTCCTACTGACTATGTTTTGAACCATTCCTGTGACACCCGTTATAGATTCCGACGCTTCACTTGATGTTTACTGTATCCCTTGGAACTTGTTATTGACGATGAAACACAGAAATTGCATCGGAATTAATTACAAAAGGCACAACGCCGACTTAAGGACAAGAAGACTGACTTTTCTAACTGGCTATGATTTCAACCATTCCTGTGACACTAGCTATAGATTCCGATGCTTCACTTCAGGTTTATTGTATCCCTCTGACCTTCTTATTGACCATGAAACACAGAAATTGCATCGGAATTAAATAGAAAAGGCACAATGTCGACGTAAGTACAAGAAGACTAACTCTTCTTACTGTCTATGTTTTGAACCATTCCTGTGACACTAGTTATAGATTCCGATGCTTCACTCCAGGTTTACTATATCCCTTGGACATTCTTATTGACGATGAAACACAGAAATTGCATCGGAATTAAATAAAAAGGCACAATGCCGACTTAAGGACAAGAAGACTGACTCTTCTTACTGACTTTGTTTTGAACCATTCCTGTGACACTAGTTATAGATTCCGTTGCGTCACTCCAGGTTTACTGTATCCTTTGGACCTTCTTATTAAACGATGAAACACAGAAATTGCATCGGAATTAATTACAAAAGGCACAATGCCGACTTAAGTACAAGAAGACTGACTCTTCTAACTGACTATGTTTCGAACCATTCCTGTGACACTAGCTATAGATTCCGAAGCTTCACTTCAGGTTTACTGTATCCCTTGGACCTTCTTATTGACGATGAAACACAGAAATTGCATCGGAATTAAATACAAAAGCCACAATGCCGAATTAAGTACAACAAGAATGACTCTTCTTACTGACTATGTTTTGAACCATTCCTGTGACACTAGTTATCGATTCCAATGCTTCACTTCAGGATTACTGTATCCCTCTGACACTCTTATTGACGATGAAACACAGAAATTGCACCGGAACTAAATAGAAAAGGCACAATGCCGACTTAAGTACAAGAAGACAGACTCTTCTGACTGTCTATGTTTTGAACCATCCCTGTGACACTAGTTATAGATTCCGATGCTTCACTCCAGGTTTACTGTATCCCTTGGTCCTTCTTATTGACGATGAAACACAGAAATTGCATCGGAATTAAATACAAAAGGCACAATGCCGACTTAAGTACAAGAAGACTGACTCTCCTTACTGACTATGTTTTGAACCATTCCAGTGACACTAGTTATAAATTCCGATGCTTCACTTCAGGTTTACTGTATCCCTTGGACCTTCTTATTGACGATGAAACACAGAAAATGCATCGGAATGAAATACGAAAGGCACAATGCCGACTTAAGTACAAGAAGACCGACTCTTCCTACTGACTATGTTTTGAACCATTCCTGTGACACCCGTTATGGATTCCGACGCTTTACTTGATGTTTACTGTATCCCTTGGAACTTGTTATTGACGATGAAACACAGAAATTGCATCGGAATTAAATACTAAAGGCACAATGCCGAATTAAGTACAAGAAGACTGACTCTTCTTACTGTCTATGTTTTGAACCATTACTGTGACACTAGTTACAGATTCCGATGCTTCACTCCAGGTTTACTGTATCCCTTGGACCTTCTTATTGACGATGAAACACAGAAATTGCATCGGAATTATATACAAAAGGCGCAATGCCGACTTAAGGACAAGAAGACTGACTCTTCTTACTGACTATGTTTTGAACCATTCCTTTGACACTAGCTATAGATTCCGATGCTTCACTTCAGGTTTACTGTATCCCTCTGATCTTCTTATTGACGATGAAACACAGAAATTGCATCGGAATTAAATACAAAAGGCACAATGCCGACTTAAGTACAAGAAGACTGACTCTTCTTACTGACTTTGTTTTGAACCATTCCTGTGACACTAGTTATAAACTCCGATGATTTACTTCAGGTTTACTGTATCGCTAGGACCTTCTTATTGACGTTGAAACACAGAAATTGCATCGGAATTAAATACAAAATGCACAAAGCAGAATTAAGTACAAGAAGACTGACTCTTCTTACTGTCTATGTTTTGAACCATTACTGTGACACTAGTTACAGATTCCGATGCTTCACTCCAGGTTTACTGTATCCCTTGGACCTTCTTATTGACGATGAAACACAGAAATTGCATCGGAATTATATACAAAAGGCGCAATGCCGACTTAAGGACAAGAAGACTGACTCTTCTTACTGACTATGTTTTGAACCATTCCTTTGACACTAGCTATAGATTCCGATGCTTCACTTCAGGTTTACTGTATCCCTCTGACCTTCGTATTGACGATGAAACACAGAAATTGCATCGGGATTAAATAGAAAAGGCACAATGCCGACTTAAGTACAACAAGACTGACTCTTCTTACTGACTATGTTTGAACCATTCCTGTGACACTAGCTATGGATTCCGATGCTTCACTTCAGGTTTACTGTATCCCTCTGACCTTCTTATTGATGATGAAACACAGAAATTGCATCGGAATTAAATACAAAAGGCACAATGCCGAATTAAGTTCAAGAAGACTGACTCTTCCTACTGTCTATTTTTGAACCAGTCCTGTGACACTAGTGATAGACTCCGATGCTTCACTCCAGGTTTACTGTATCCTTTGGACCTTCTTATTGACAATGAAACACAGAAATTGCATCGGAATTAAATACAAAAGGCACAATGCCGACTTAAGTAAAAGAAGTCTGACTCTTCTTACAGTCTATGATTTGAACCATTCCTGTGACACTAGTTATAGATTCCGATGCTTCACTCCAGGTTTACTGTATCGGTTGGACCTTCATATTGACGATGAAACACTGAAATTGCATCAGAATTAGATAGAAAATGCACAATGATGACTTAAGTACAATAAGACTGACTCTTCTTACTGTCTATGAATTGAAACATTCCTGTGACACTAGTTATAGATTCCGATGCTTCACTCCAGGTTTACTGTATCCCTTGGACCTTCTTATTGACGATGAAACACAGAAATTGCATCGGAATTAAATACAAAAATCACAATGCCCACTTATGGACAAGAAGACTAACTCTTGTTACTGACTTTGTTTTGAACCATTTCTGTGACACTAGTTATAGATTCCGATGCTTCGCTTCAGGTTTATTGTATCCCTCTGACATTCTTATTGACGATGAAACACAGAAATTGCATCGGGATTAAATAGAAAAGGCACAATGCCGACTTAAGTACAACAAGACTGACTCTTCTTACTGACTATGTTTGAACCATTCCTGTGACACTAGCTATGGATTCCGATGCTTCACTTCAGGTTTACTGTATCCCTCTGACCTTCTTATTGATGATGAAACACAGAAATTGCATCGGAATTAAATACAAAAGGCACAATGCCGAATTAAGTTCAAGAAGACTGACTCTTCCTACTGTCTATTTTTGAACCAGTCCTGTGACACTAGTGATAGACTCCGATGCTTCACTCCAGGTTTACTGTATCCTTTGGACCTTCTTATTGACAATGAAACACAGAAATTGCATCGGAATTAAATACAAAAGGCACAATGCCGACTTAAGTAAAAGAAGTCTGACTCTTCTTACAGTCTATGATTTGAACCATTCCTGTGACACTAGTTATAGATTCCGATGCTTCACTCCAGGTTTACTGTATCGGTTGGACCTTCATATTGACGATGAAACACTGAAATTGTATCAGAATTAGATAGAAAATGCACAATGATGACTTAAGTACAATAAGACTGACTATTCTTACTGACTATGTTTTGAACCATTCCTGTGACACTAGTTATAGATTCCGATGCTTCACTTAAGGTTTACTGTATCCCTTGGACCTTCTTATAGACGATGAAACACAGATATTGCATCGGAATTAATTACAAAAGGCTCAACGCCGACTTAAGAACAAGAAGACTGACTCTTCTTACTGGCTATGATTTGAACCATTCCTGTGACACTAGCTATAGATTCCGATACTTCACTTCAGGTTTATTGTATCCCTCTGACCTTCTTATTGACCATGAAACACAGAAATTGCATCGGAATTAAATAGAAAAGGCACAATGTCGACGTAAGTACAAGAAGACTGACTCTTCTTACTGTCTATGTTTTGAACCATTCCCGTGACACTACTTATAGATTCCGATGCTTCACTCCAGGTTTAATATATCCCTTGGACATTCTTATTGACGATGAAACACAGAAATTGCATCGGAATTAAATAAAAAGGCACAATGCCGACTTAAGGACAAGAAGACTGACTCTTCTTACTGACTTTGTTTTGAACCATTCCTGTGACACTAGTTATAGATTCCGTTGCGTCACTCCAGGTTTACTGTATCCCTTGGACCTTCTTATTAAACGATGAAACACAGAAATTGCATCGGAATTAAGTACAAAAGGCACAATGCCGACTTAAGTACAAGAAGCCTGACTCTTCTAACTGACTATGTTTCGAACCATTCCTGTGACACTAGCTATAGATTCCGAAGCTTCACTTCAGGTTTACTGTATCCCTTGGACCTTCGTATTGACGATGAAACACAGAAATTGCATCGGAATTAAATACAAAAGGCACAATGCCGAATTAAAAACAACAAGAATGACTCTTCTTACTGACTATGTTTTGAACCATTCCTGTGACACTAGTTATCGATTCCAATGCTTCACTTCAGGATTACTGTATCCCTCTGACACTCTTATTGACGATGAAACACAGAAATTGCACCGGAATTAAATAGAAAAGGCACAATGCCGACTTAAGTACAAGAAGACAGACTCTTCTGACTGTCTATGTTTTGAACCATCCCTGTGACACTAGTTATAGATTCCTATGCTTCACTCCAGGTTTACTGTATCCCTTGGTCCTTCTTATTGACGATGAAACACAGAAATTGCATCGGAATTAAATACAAAAGGCACAATGCCGACTTAAGTACAAGAAGACTGACTCTCCTTTCTGACTATGTTTTGAACCATTCCAGTGACACTAGTTATAAATTCCGATGCTTCACTTCAGGTTTACTGTATCCCTTGAACCTTCTTATTGACGATGAAACACAGAAAATGCATCGAAATGAAATACGAAAGGCACAATGCCGACTTAAGTACAAGAAGACCGACTCTTCCTACTGACTATGTTTTGAACCATTCCTGTGACACCCGTTATAGATTCCGACGCTTCACTTGATGTTTACTGTATCCCTTGGAACTTGTTATTGACGATGAAACACAGAAATTGCATCGTAATTAATTACAAAAGGCACAACGCCGACTTAAGGACAAGAAGACTGACTTTTCTAACTGGCTATGATTTCAACCATTCCTGTGACACTAGCTATAGATTCCGATGCTTCACTTCAGGTTTATCGTATCCCTCTGACCTTCTTATTGACCATGAAACACAGAAATTGCATCGGAATTAAATAGAAAAGGCACAATGTCGACGTAAGTACAAGAAGACTAACTCTTCTTACTGTCTATGTTTTGAACCATTCCTGTGACACTAGTTATAGATTCCGATGCTTCACTCCAGGTTTACTATATCCCTTGGACATTCTTATTGACGATGAAACACAGAAATTGCATCGGAATTAAATAAAAAGGCACAATGCCGACTTAAGGACAAGAAGACTGACTCTTCTTACTGACTTTGTTTTGAACCATTCCTGTGACACTAGTTATAGATTCCGTTGCGTCACTCCAGGTTTACTGTATCCTTTGGACCTTCTTATTAAACGATGAAACACAGAAATTGCATCGGAATTAATTACAAAAGGCACAATGCCGACTTAAGTACAAGAAGACTGACTCTTCTAACTGACTATGTTTCGAACCATTCCTGTGACACTAGCTATAGATTCCGAAGCTTCACTTCAGGTTTACTGTATCCCTTGGACCTTCTTATTGACGATGAAACACAGAAATTGCATCGGAATTAAATACAAAAGCCACAATGCCGAATTAAGTACAACAAGAATGACTCTTCTTACTGACTATGTTTTGAACCATTCCTGTGACACTAGTTATCGATTCCAATGCTTCACTTCAGGATTACTGTATCCCTCTGACACTCTTATTGACGATGAAACACAGAAATTGCACCGGAACTAAATAGAAAAGGCACAATGCCGACTTAAGTACAAGAAGACAGACTCTTCTGACTGTCTATGCTTTGAACCATCCCTGTGACACTAGTTATAGATTCCGATGCTTCACTCCAGGTTTACTGTATCCCTTGGTCCTTCTTATTGACGATGAAACACAGAAATTGCATCGGAATTAAATACAAAACGCACAATGCCGACTTAAGTACAAGAAGACTGACTCTCCTTACTGACTATGTTTTGAACCATTCCAGTGACACTAGTTATAAATTCCGATGCTTCACTTCAGGTTTACTGTATCCCTTGGACCTTCTTATTGACGATGAAACACAGAAAATGCATCGGAATGAAATACGAAAGGCACAATGCCGACTTAAGTACAAGAAGACCGACTCTTCCTACTGACTATGTTTTGAACCATTCCTGTGACACCCGTTATGGATTCCGACGCTTTACTTGATGTTTACTGTATCCCTTGGAACTTGTTATTGACGATGAAACACAGAAATTGCATCGGAATTAAATACTAAAGGCACAATGCCGAATTAAGTACAAGAAGACTGACTCTTCTTACTGTCTATGTTTTGAACCATTACTGTGACACTAGTTACAGATTCCGATGCTTCACTCCAGGTTTACTGTATCCCTTGGACCTTCTTATTGACGATGAAACACAGAAATTGCATCGGAATTATATACAAAAGGCGCAATGCCGACTTAAGGACAAGAAGACTGACTCTTCTTACTGACTATGTTTTGAACCATTCCTTTGACACTAGCTATAGATTCCGATGCTTCACTTCAGGTTTACTGTATCCCTCTGATCTTCTTATTGACGATGAAACACAGAAATTGCATCGGAATTAAATACAAAAGGCACAATGCCGACTTAAGTACAAGAAGACTGACTCTTCTTACTGACTTTGTTTTGAACCATTCCTGTGACACTAGTTATAGATTCCGATGCTTCACTTCAGGTTTATTGTATCACTCTGACCTTCCTATTGACGATGAAACACAGAATTTGCATCGGAATTAAATAGAAAAGGCACAATGTCGACGTAAGTACAAGAAGACTGACTCTTCTTACTGTCTATGTTTTGAACCATTCCTGTGAAACTAGTTATAGATTCCGATGCTTCACTCCACATTTTCTATATCCCTTGGACCTTCTTATTGACGATGAAACACAGAAATTGCATCGGAATTAAATAATAAAGGCACAATGCCGACTTACGTACAAAAAGACTGACTCTTCTTACTGACTATGTTTTGAACCATTCCATTGACACTAGTTATAGATTCCGATGCTTTACTCAAGGTTTACTGTATCCCTTGGACCTTCTTATTGACGATGAAACACAGAAATTGCATCGGAATTAAATACAAAAGGCACAATGCCGACTTAAGTACAAGAAGACTGACTCTTCTTACTGTCTATGTTTTGAACCATCCCTGTGACACTAGTTACAGATTCCGATGCTTCACTCCAGGTTTACTGTATCCCTTGGTCCTTCTTATTGACGATGAAACACAGAAATTGCATCGGAATTAAATAAAAAGGCACAATGCCGACTTAAGGACAAGAAGACTGACTCTTCTTACTGACTTTGTTTTGAACCATTCCTGTGACACTAGTTATAGATTCCGTTGCGTCACTCCAGGTTTACTGTATCCCTTGGACCTTCTTATTAAACGATGAAACACAGAAATTGCATCGGAATTAATTACAAAAGGCACAATGCCGACTTAAGTACAAGAAGACTGACTCTTCTAACTGACTATGTTTCGAACCATTCCTGTGACACTAGCTATAGATTCCGAAGCTTCACTTTAGGTTTACTGTATCCCTTGGACCTTCTTATTGACGATGAAACACAGAAATTGCATTGGAATTAAATACAAATGCCACAATGCCGAATTAAGTACAACAAGAATGACTCTTCTTACTGACTATGTTTTGAACCATTCCTGTGACACTAGTTATCGATTCCAATGCTTCACTTCAGGATTACTGTATCCCTCTGACACTGTTATTGACGATGAAACACAGAAATTGCACCGGAATTAAATAGAAAAGGCACAATGCCGACTTAAGTACAAGAAGACAGACTCTTCTGACTGTCTATGTTTTGAACCATCCCTGTGACACTAGTTATAGATTCCGATGCTTCACTCCAGGTTTACTGTATCCCTTGGTCCTTCTTATTGACGATGAAACACAGAAATTGCATCGGAATTAAATACAAAAGGCACAATGCCGACTTAAGTACAAGAAGACTGACTCTCCTTACTGACTATGTTTGAACCATTCCAGTGACACTAGTTATAGATTCCGATGCTTCACTTCAGGTTTACTGTATCCCTTGGTCCTTCTTATTGACGATGAAACACAGAAATTGCATCGGAATTAAATACAAAATGCACAAAGCAGAATTAATTACAAGAAGACTCACTCTTCTTACTGTCTATGTTCTGAACCTTTCCTGTGACACTAGTTATAGATTCCGATGCTTCACTCCAGGTTTACTGTATCCCTCTGACCTTCTTACTGACGATGAAACACAGAAATTGCATCGGAATTAAATAGAAAAAGCACAATGCCGACTTAAGTACAAGAAGACTGACTCTTCTTACTGTCTATGTTTTGAACCATCCCTGTGACACTAGTTAATGATTCCGATGCTTCACTCCAGGTTTACTGTATCCCTTGGTCCTTCTTATTGTGATGAAACACAGAAATTGCATCGGAATTAAATACAAAAGGCATAATGCCGACTTAAGTACAAGAAGACTGACTCTCCTTACTGATTATGTTTTGTACCATTCCTGTGACACTAGTTATAAATTCCGATGCTTCACTTCAGGTTTACAGTATCCCTTGGACCATCTTATTGACGATGAAACACAGAAAATGCATCGGAATTAAATACAAAAGGCACAATGCCGACTTAAGTACATGAAGAAAGACTCTTCCTACTGACTATGTTTTGAACCATTCCTGTGACACCCGTTGTAGATTCCGATGCTTCACTTGAGGTTTACTGTATCCCTTGGACCTTCTTATTGACGATGAAACACAGAAATTGCATCGGAAATAAATACAAAAGGCACAATGCTGACTTAAGTACAAGAAGACTGACACTTCTTACTGACTATGTTTTGAACCAATCCTGTGACACTAGTTATAAACTCCGATGCTTCACTTCAGGTTTACTGTATCGCTTGGACCTTCTTATTGACAATGAAACACAGAAATTGCATCGGAATTAAATACAAAATGCACAAAGCAGAATTAAGTACAAGAGGACTGACTCTTCTTACTGTCTATGTTTTGAACCATTCCTGTGACACTAGTTATAGATTCCGATGCTTCACTCCAGGTTTACTGTATCCCTTGGACCTTCTTATTGATGATGAAACATAGAAATTGTACCGGAATTAAATACAAAAGGCACAATGGCCACTTAAGGACAAGAAGACTGACTCTTCTTACTGACTTTGTTTTGAACCATTCCTGTGACACTAGTTATAGATTCGGATGCTTCACTTCAGGATTACTGTATCCCTCTGACCTTCTTGTTGACGATGAAACACAGAAATTGCATCGTAATTAAATAGAAAAGGCACAATGCCGACTTAAGTACAAGAAGACTGACTCTTCTTACAGTCTAGTTTTGAACCATTCCATTGACACTAGTTATAGATCCCGATGCTTCACTCCAGGTTTACTGTATCCCTTGGACCTTCTTATTGATGATGAAACACAGAAATTGCACCGGAATTAAATACAAAAGGCACAATGGCCACTTAAGGACAAGAAGACTGACTCTTCTTACTGACTATGTTTTGAACCATTCCTGTGACACTAGTTATAGATTCCGATGTTTCACTCCAGGTTTACTGTATCCCTTGGTCCTTCTTATTGACGATGAAACAGAGAAATTGCATCGGAATTAAATACAAAAGGCACAATGCCGACTTAAGAACAAGATGACTGACACTCCTTACTGACTATGTTTTGAACCATTTCTGTGACACTAGTTATAAACTCCGATGCTTCACTACAGGTTTACTGTATCGCTTGGACCTTCTTATTGACGATGAAACACAGTAATTGCATCGGAATAAAATACAAAATGCACAATGCAGAATTAAGTACAAGAAGACTGACTCTTCTTACTGTCTATGTTCTGACCCATTCCTGTGACACTCCTTATAGATTCCGATGCTTCACTCCAGGTTTACTGTATCCCTCTGACCTTCTTACTGACGATGATACACAGAAATTTCATCGGAATTAAATGAAAAGGCACAATGCCGACTTAAGTACAAGAAGACTGACTCTTCTTGCTGACTATGTTTTGAACCATTCCTGTGACACTAGTTATAAATTCCGATGCTTCACTTCAGGTTTACAGTAGCCCTTGGACCATCTTATTGACGATGAAACACAGAAAATGCATCTGAATTGAATACAAAAGGCACAATGCCGACTTAAGTACATGAAGACCGACTCTTCCTACTGACTATGCTTTGAACCATTCCTGTGACATCCGTTATAGATTCCGAAGCTTCACTTGAGGTTTACTGTTTCCCTTGGACCTTCTTATTGACGATGAAACACAGAAATTGCATCGGAAATAAATACCAAAGGCACAATGCTGACTTAAGTACAAGAAGACTGACACTGCTTACTGACTATGTTTTGAACCATTCCTGTGACACTAGTTATAAACTACGATGCTTCACTTCAGGTTTACTGTATCGCTTGGACCTTCTTATTGACGATGAAACAAAGAAATTGCATCGGAATTAATTACAAAAGGCACAGTGCAGAATTAAGTACAAGGAGACTGACTCTTCTTACTGTCTATGTTTTGAACCATTCCCGTGACACTAGTTATAGATTCCGATGCTTCACTTCAGGTTTATTGTATCCCTCTGACCTTCTTATTGATGATGAAACACAGAAATTGCATCGGAATTCAATAGAAAAGGCACAATGCCGACTTAAGTACAAGAAGACAGACTCTTCTTACTGACTATGTTTTGAACCATTCCTGTGACACTAGTTATAGTTTCCGATGCTTCACTCCAGGTTTACTGTCTCCCTTGGTCCTTCTTATTGACGATGAAACACAGAAATTGCATCGGAATTAAATACAAAAGGCACAATGCCGACTTAAGAACAAGAAGACAGACACTCCTTACTGACTATGTTTTGAACCATTCCTGTGACACTAGTTATAAACTCCGATGCTTCACTACAGGTTTACTGTATCGCTTGGACCGTCTTATTGACGATGAAACACAGAAATTGCATCGGAATTAAATACAAAATGCACAAAGCAGAATTAAGTACAAGAAGACTGACTCTTCTTACTGTCTATGTTCTGAACCATTTCTGTGACACTAGTTATAGATTCCGATACTGCACTCCAGGTTTAATGTGTCCCTTGGACCTTCTTATTGATGATGAAACACAGATATTGCACCGGAATTTAATACAAAAGGCACAATAGCCACTTAAGGACAAGAAGACTGACTTTTCTTACTGACTTTGTTATGAACCATTCCTGTGACACTAGTTATAGATTCCGATGCTTCACTTCAGGTTTATTGTATCCCTCTGACCTTCGTATTGACGATGAAACACAGAAATTGCATCGGAATTAAATAGAAAAGGCACAATGCCGACTTAAGTACAAGAAGACTGACTGTTCTTACTGACTATGTTTTGAACCATTCCTGTGACACTAGTTATAGATTCCGAAGCTTTACTTCAGGATTACTGTATCCCTCTGACCTTCTTATTGACGATGAAGCACAGATATTGCATCGGAATTAAATAGAAATGGCACAATGCCGACTTAAGTACAAGAAGACTGACTCTTCTTACAGTCTATGTTTTGAACCATCCCAGTGACACTAGTTATAGATTCCGATGCTTCACTCCAGGTTTACTGTATCTCTTGGTCCTTCTTATTGACGACGAAACACAGAAATTGCATCGGGATTAAATACAAAAGGCACAACGCCGTCTTAAGTACAAGAAGACTGACTCTCCTTACTGACTATGTTTTGAACCATTCCTGTGACACTAGTTATAAATTCCGATGCTTCACTTCAGGTTTACTGTATCCCTTAGACCTTCTTATTGACGATGAAACACAGAAAATGCATCAGAATTAAATACAAAAGGCACAATGCCGACTTAAGTACATGAAGACCGACTCTTCCTACTGACTATGATTTGAACCATTCCTGTGACACCCGTTATACATTCCGATGCTTCACTTGAGGTATACTGTATTCCTTGGACCTTCTTATTGACGATGCAACACATAAATTGCATCGGAATTAAATACAAAAGGCACAATGCCGAATTAGGTACAAGAAGACTGGCCCTTCTTACTGTCTATGTTCTGAACCATTCCTGTGACACTAGTAATAGATTACGATGCTGCTCTCCAGGTTTACTCTATCGGTTGGACCTTCATATTGACGATGAAACACAGAAATTTCATCAGAATTAAATAGAAAATGCACAATGATGACTTAAGTACAATAAGACTGACTATTCTTACTGACTATGTTTTGAACCATTCCTGTGACACCCGTTATAGATTCCGACGCTTCACTTGATGTTTACTGTATCCCTTGGAACTTGTTATTGACGATGAAACACAGAAATTGCATCGGAATTAATTACAAAAGGAACAACGCCGACTTAAGAACAAGAAGACTGACTTTTCTAACTGGCTATGATTTCAACCATTCCTGTGACACTAGCTATAGATTCCGATGCTTCACTTCAGGTTTATTGTATCCCTCTGACCTTCTTATTGACCATGAAACACAGAAATTGCATCGGAATTAAATAGAAAAGGCACAATGTCGATGTAAGTACAAGAAGACTAACTCTTCTTACTGTCTATGTTTTGAACCATTCCTGTGACACTAGTTATAGATTCCGATGCTTCACTCCAGGTTTACTATATCCCTTGGACATTCTTATTGACGATGAAACACAGAAATTGCATCGGAATTAAATACAAAAGCCACAATGCCGAATTAAGTACAAGAAGACTGACTCTTCTAACTGACTATGTTTCGAACCATTCCTGTGACACTAGCTATAGATTCCGAAGCTTCACTTCAGGTTTACTGTATCCCTTGGACCTTCTTATTGACGATGAAACACAGAAATTGCATCGGAATTAAATACAAAAGCCACAATGCCGAATTAAGTACAACAAGAATGACTCTTCATACTGACTATGTTTTGAACCATTCCTGTGACACTAGTTATCGATTCCAATGCTTCACTTCAGGATTACTGTATCCCTCTGACACTCTTATTGACGATGAAACACAGAAATTGCACCGGAATTAAATAGAAAAGGCACAATGCCGACTTAAGTACAAGAAGACAGACTCTTCTGACTGTCTATGTTTTGAACCATCCCTGTGACACCAGTTATAGATTCCGATGCTTCACTCCAGGTTTACTGTATCCCTTGGTCCTTCTTATTGACGATGAAACACAGAAATTGCATCGGAATTAAATACAAAAGGCACAATGCCGACTTAAGTACAAGAAGACTGATTCTCCTTACTGACTATGTTTTGAACCATTCCAGTGACACTAGTTATAAATTCCGATGCTTCACTTCAGGTTTACTGTATCCCTTGGACCTTCTTATTGACGATGAATCACAGAAAATGCATCGGAATGAAATACGAAAGGCACAATGCCGACTTAAGTACAAGAAGACCGACTCTTCCTACTGACTATGTTTTGAACCATTCCTGTGACACCCGTTATAGATTCCGACGCTTTACTTGATGTTTACTGTATCCCTTGGAACTTGTTATTGACGATGAAACACAGAAATTGCATCGGAATTAAATACTAAAGGCACAATGCCGAATTAAGTACAAGAAGACTGACTCTTCTTACTGTCTATGTTTGAACCATTACTGTGACACTAGTTACAGATTCCGATGCTTCACTCCAGGTTTACTGTATCCCTTGGACCTTCTTATTGACGATGAAACACAGAAATTACATCGGAATTATATACAAAAGGCGCAATGCCGACTTAAGGACAAGAAGACTGACTCTTCTTACTGACTATGTTTTGAACCATTCCTTTGACACTAGCTATAGATTCCGATGCTTCACTTCAGGTTTACTGTATCCCTCTGATCTTCTTATTGACGATGAAACACAGAAATTGCATCGGAATTAAATACAAAAGGCACAATGCCGACTTAAGTACAAGAAGACTGACTCTTCTTACTGACTTTGTTTTGAACCATTCCTGTGACACTAGTTATAGATTCCGATGCTTCACTTCAGGTTTGTTGTATCACTCTGACCTTCCTATTGACGATGAAACACAGAATTTGCATCGGAATTAAATAGAAAAGGCACAATGTCGACGTAAGTACAAGAAGACTGACTCTTCTTACTGTCTATGTTTTGAACCATTCCTGTGAAACTAGTTATAGATTCCGATGCTTCACTCCAGGTTTTCTATATCCCTTGGACCTTCTTATTGACGATGAAACACAGAAATTGCATCGGAATTAAATAATAAAGGCACAATGCCGACTTACGTACAAAAAGACTGACTCTTCTTACTGACTATGTTTTGAACCATTCCATTGACACTAGTTATAGATTCCGATGCTTTACTCAAGGTTTACTGTATCCCTTGGACCTTCTTATTGACGATGAAACACAGAAATTGCATCGGAATTAAATACAAAATGCACAAAGCAGAATTAATTACAAGAAGACTCACTCTTCTTACTGTCTATGTTCTGAACCTTTCCTGTGACACTAGTTATAGATTCCGATGCTTCACTCCAGGTTTACTGTATCCCTCTGACCTTCTTACTGACGATGAAACACAGAAATTGCATCGGAATTAAATAGAAAAAGCACAATGCCGACTTAAGTACAAGAAGACTGACTCTTCTTACTGTCTATGTTTTGAACCATCCCTGTGACACTAGTTAATGATTCCGATGCTTCACACCAGGTTTACTGTATCCCTTGGTCCTTCTTATTGCTATGAAACACAGAA
The DNA here is from genome assembly GCF_021461385.2 of Schistocerca piceifrons. NCBI lineage: Eukaryota > Metazoa > Arthropoda > Insecta > Orthoptera > Acrididae > Schistocerca > Schistocerca piceifrons. Next base: position 85,388 of record NW_025728192.1, on the reverse strand, counting down.
ATTGCATCGGAATTAAATACAAAAGGCATAATGCCGACTTAAGTACAAGAAGACTGACTCTCCTTACTGATTATGTTTTGTACCATTCCTGTGACACTAGTTATAAATTCCGATGCTTCACTTCAGGTTTACAGTATCCCTTGGACCATCTTATTGACGATGAAACACAGAAAATGCATCGGAATTAAATACAAAAGGCACAATGCCGACTTAAGTACATGAAGAAAGACTCTTCCTACTGACTATGTTTTGAACCATTCCTGTGACACCCGTTGTAGATTCCGATGCTTCACTTGAGGTTTACTGTATCCATTGGACCTTCTTATTGACGATGAAACACAGAAATTGCATCGGAAATAAATACAAAAGGCACAATGCTGACTTAAGTACAAGAAGACTGACACTTCTTACTGACTATGTTTTGAGCCAATCCTGTGACACTAGTTATAAACTCCGATGCTTCACTTCAGGTTTACTGTATCGCTTGGACCTTCTTATTGACAATGAAACACAGAAATTGCATCGGAATTAAATACAAAATGCACAAAGCAGAATTAAGTACAAGAGGACTGACTCTTCTTACTGTCTATGTTTTGAACCATTCCTGTGACACTAGTTATAGATTCCGATGCTTCACTCCAGGTTTACTGTATCCCTTGGACCTTCTTATTGATGATGAAACATAGAAATTGTACCGGAATTAAATACAAAAGGCACAATGGCCACTTAAGGACAAGAAGACTGACTCTTCTTACTGACTTTGTTTTGAACCATTCCTGTGACACTAGTTATAGATTCCGATGCTTCACTTCAGGATTACTGTATCCCTCTGACCTTCTTATTGACGATGAAACACAGAAATTGCATCGTAATTAAATAGAAAAGGCACAATGCCGACTTAAGTACAAGAAGACTGACTCTTCTTACAGTCTAGTTTTGAACCATTCCATTGACACTAGTTATAGATTCCGATGCTTCACTCCAGGTTTACTGTATCCCTTGGACCTTCTTATTGATGATGAAACACAGAAATTGCACCGGAATTAAATACAAAAGGCACAATGCCGACTTAAGTACATGAAGACCGACTCTTCCTACTGACTATGATTTGAACCATTCCTGTGACACCCGTTATACATTCCGATGCTTCACTTGAGGTATACTGTATTCCTTGGACCTTCTTATTGACGATGCAACACATAAATTGCATCGGAATTAAATACAAAAGGCACAATGCCGAATTAGGTACAAGAAGACTGACCCTTCTAACTGTCTATGTTCTGAACCATTCCTGTGACACTAGTAATAGATTACGATGCTGCTCTCCAGGTTTACTCTATCGGTTGGACCTTCATATTGACGATGAAACAATGAAATTTCATCAGAATTAAATAGAAAATGCACAATGATGACTTAAGTACAATAAGACTGACTATTCTTACTGACTGTGTTTTGAACTATTGCTGTGACACTAGTTATAGATTCCGATGCTTCACTCCAGGTTTACCGTATCCCTTGGACCTTCTTATTGACGATGAAACGCAGAAATTGCATCGGAATTAATTACAAAAGGCACAATGCCGACTTAAGGACAAGAAGACTGACTCTTCTTACTGACTATGTATGAACCATTCCTGTGACACTAGCTATAGATTCCGAAGCTTCACTTCAGGTTTACTGTATCCCTTGGACCTTCGTATTGACGATGAAACACAGAAATTGCATCGGAATTAAATACAAAGGGCACAATGCCGAATTAAGTACAACAAGAATGACTCTTCTTACTGACTATGTTTGAACCATTCCTGTGACACTAGTTATCGATTCCAATGCTTCACTTCAGGATTACTGTATCCCTCTGACACTCTTATTGACGATGAAACACAGAAATTGCACCGGAATTAAATAGAAAAGGCACAATGCCGACTTAAGTAAAAGAAGACAGACTCTTCTGACTGTCTATGTTTTGAACCATCCCTGTGACACTAGTTATAGATTCCTATGCTTCACTCCAGGTTTACTGTATCCCTTGGTCCTTCGTATTGACGATGAAACACAGAAATTGCATCGGAATTAAATACAAAAGGCACAATGCCGACTTAAGTACAAGAAGACTGACTCTCCTTTCTGACTATGTTTTGAACCATTCCAGTGACACTAGTTATAAATTCCGATGCTTCACTTCAGGTTTACTGTATCCCTTGGACCTTCTTATTGACGATGAAACACAGAAAATGCATCGAAATGAAATACGAAAGGCACAATGCCGACTTAAGTACAAGAAGACCGACTCTTCCTACTGACTATGTTTTGAACCATTCCTGTGACACCCGTTATATTTCCGACGCTTCACTTGATGTTTACTGTATCCCTTGGAACTTGTTATTGACGATGAAACACAGAAATTGCATCGGAATTAATTACAAAAGGCACAACGCCGACTTAAGGACAAGAAGACTGACTTTTCTAACTGGCTATGATTTCAACCATTCCTGTGACACTAGCTATAGATTCCGAAGCTTCACTTCAGGTTTATTGTATCCCTCTGACCTTCTTATTGACCATGAAACACAGAAATTGCATCGGAATTAAATAGAAAAAGCACAATGTCGACGTAAGTACAAGAAGACTAACTCTTCTTACTGTCTATGTTTTGAACCATTCCTGTGACACTAGTTATAGATTCCGATGCTTCACTCCAGGTTTACTATATCCCTTGGACTTTCTTATTGACGATGAAACACAGAAATTGCATCGGAATTAAATAAAAAGGCACAATGCCGACTTAAGGACAAGAAGACTGACTCTTCTTACTGACTTTGTTTTGAACCATTCCTGTGACACTAGTTATAGATTCCGTTGCGTCACTCCAGGTTTACTGTATCCCTTGGACCTTCTTATTAAACGATGAAACACAGAAATTGCATCGGAATTTATTACAAAAGGCACAATGCCGACTTAAGTACAAGAAGACTGACTCTTCTAACTGACTATGTTTCGAACCATTCCTGTGACACTAGCTATAGATTCCGAAGCTTCACTTCAGGTTTACTGTATCCCTTGGACCTTCTTATTGACGATGAAACACAGAAATTGCATCGGAATTAAATACAAAAGCCACAATGCCGAATTAAGTACAACAAGAATGACTCTTCTTACTGACTATGTTTTGAACCATTCCTGTGACACTAGTTATCGATTCCAATGCTTCACTTCAGGATTACTGTATCCCTCTGACACTCTTATTGACGATGAAACACAGAAATTGCACCGGAATTAAATAGAAAAGGCACAATGCCGACTTAAGTACAAGAAGACAGACTCTTCTGACTGTCTATGTTTTGAACCGTCCCTGTGACACTAGTTATAGATTCCGATGCTTCACTCCAGGTTTACTGTATCCCTTGGTCCTTCTTATTGACGATGAAACACAGAAATTGCATCGGAATTAAATACAAAAGGCACAATGCCGACTTAAGTACAAGAAGACTGACTCTCCTTACTGACTATGTTTTGAACCATTCCAGTGACACTAGTTATAAATTCCGATGCTTCACTTCAGGTTTACTGTATCCCTTGGACCCTCTTATTGACGATGAAACACAGAAAATGCATCGGAATGAAATACGAAAGGCACAATGCCGACTTAAGTACAAGAAGACCGACTCTTCCTACTGACTATGTTTTGAACCATTCCTGTGACACCCGTTATAGATTCCGACGCTTTACTTGATGTTTACTGTATCCCTTGGAACTTGTTATTGACGATGAAACACAGAAATTGCATCGGAATTAAATACTAAAGGCACAATGCCGAATTAAGTACAAGAAGACTGACTCTTCTTACAGTCTATGTTTGAACCATTACTGTGACACTAGTTACAGATTCCGATGCTTCACTCCAGGTTTACTGTATCCCTTGGACCTTCTTATTGACGATGAAACACAGAAATTGCATCGGAATTATATACAAAAGGCGCAATGCCGACTTAAGGACAAGAAGACTGACTCTTCTTACTGACTATGTTTTGAACCATTCCTTTGACACTAGCTATAGATTCCGATGCTTCACTTCAGGTTTACTGTATCCCTCTGATCTTCTTATTGACGATGAAACACAGAAATTGCATCGGAATTATATACAAAAGGCACAATGCCGACTTAAGTACAAGAAGACTGACTCTTCTTACTGACTTTGTTTTGAACCATTCCTGTGACACTAGTTATAGTTTCCGATGCTTCACTTCAGGTTTATTGTATCACTCTGACCTTCCTATTGACGATGAAACACAGAATTTGCATCGGAATTAAATAGAAAAGGCACAATGTCGACGTAAGTACAAGAAGACTGACTCTTCTTACTGTCTATGTTTTGAACCATTCCTGTGAAACTAGTTATAGATTCCGATGCTTCACTCCAGGTTTTCTATATCCCTTGGACCTTCTTATTGACGATGAAACACAGAAATTGCATCGGAATTAAATAATAACGGCACAATGCCGACTTACGTACAAAAAGACTGACTCTTCTTACTGACTATGTTTTGAACCATTCCATTGACACTAGTTATAGATTCCGATGCTTTACTCAAGGTTTACTGTATCCCTTGGACCTTCTTATTGACGATGAAACACAGAAATTGCATCGGATTTAAATACAAAATGCACAAAGCAGAATTAATTACAAGAAGACTCACTCTTCTTACTGTCTATGTTCTGAACCTTTCCTGTGACACTAGTTATACATTCCGATGCTTCACTCCAGGTTTACTGTATTCCTCTGACCTTCTTACTGACGATGAAACACAGAAATTGCATCGGAATTAAATAGAAAAAGCACAATGCCGACTTAAGTACAAGAAGACTGACTCTTCTTACTGTCTATGTTTTGAACCATCCCTGTGACACTAGTTAATGATTCCGATGCTTCACTCCAGGTTTACTGTATCCCTTGGTCCTTCTTATTGCTATGAAACACAGAAATTGCATCGGAATTTAATACAAAAGGCATAATGCCGACTTAAGTACAAGAAGACTGACTCTCCTTACTGATTATGTTTTGTACCATTCCTGTGACACTAGTTATAAATTCCGATGCTTCACTTCAGGTTTACAGTATCCCTTGGACCATCTTATTGACGATGAAACACAGAAAATGCATCGGAATTAAATACAAAAGGCACAATGCCGACTTAAGTACATGAAGAAAGACTCTTCCTACTGACTATGTTTTGAACCATTCCTGCGACACCCGTTGTAGATTCCGATGCTTCACTTGAGGTTTACTGCATCCCTTGGACCTTCTTATTGACGATGAAACACAGAAATTGCATCGGAAATAAATACAAAAGGCACAATGCTGACTTAAGTACAAGAAGACTGACACTTCTTACTGACTATGTTTTGAACCAATCCTGTGACACTAGTTATAAACTCCGATGCTTCACTTCAGGTTTACTGTATCGCTTGGACCTTCTTATTGACAATGAAACACAGAAATTGCATCGGAATTAAATACAAAATGCACAAAGCAGAATTAAGTACAAGAGGACTGACTCTTCTTACTGTCTATGTTTTGAACCATTCCTGTGACACTAGTTATAGATTCCGATGCTTCACTCCAGGTTTACTGTATCCCTTGGACCTTCTTATTGATGATGAAACATAGGAATTGTACCGGAATTAAATACAAAAGGCACAATGGCCACTTAAGGACAAGAAGACTGACTCTTCTTACTGACTTTGTTTTGAACCATTCCTGTGACACTAGTTATAGATTCCGATGCTTCACTTCAGGATTACTGTATCCCTCTGACCTTCTTATTGACGATGAAACACAGAAATTGCATCGTAATTAAATAGAAAAGGCACAATGCCGACTTAAGTACAAGAAGACTGACTCTTCTTACAGTCTAGTTTTGAACCATTCCTGTGACACTAGTTATAGATTCCGATGCTTCACTCCAGGTTTACTGTATCCCTTGGACCTTCTTATTGATGATGAAACACAGAAATTGCACCGGAATTAAATACAAAAGGCACAATGGCCACTTAAGGACAAGAAGACTGACTCTTCTTACTGACTATGTTTTGAACCATTCCTGTGACACTAGTTATAGATTCCGATGCTTCACTCCAGGTTTACTGTATCCCTTGGTCCTTCTTATTGACGATGAAACACAGATATTGCATCGGAATTAAATACAAAAGGCACAATGCCGACTTAAGAACAAGATGACTGACACTCCTTACTGACTATGTTTTGAACCATTTCTGTGACACTAGTTATAAACTCCGATGCTTCACTACAGGTTTACTGTATCGCTTGGACCTTCTTATTGACGATGAAACACAGTAATTGCATCGGAATTAAATACAAAATGCACAAAGCAGAATTAAGTACAAGAAGACTGACTCTTCTTACTGTCTATGTTCTGACCCATTCCTGTGACACTCCTTATAGATTCCGATGCTTCACTCCAGGTTTACTGTATCCCTCTGACCTTCTTACTGACGATGATACACAGAAATTGCATCGGAATTAAATGAAAAGGCACAATGCCGACTTAAGTACAAGAAGACTGACGCTTCTTACTGACTATGTTTTGAACCATTCCTGTGACACTAGTTATAAATTCCGATGCTTCACTTCAGGTTTACAGTAGCCCTTGGACCATCTTATTGACGATGAAACACAGAAAATGCATCTGAATTGAATACAAAAGGCACAATGCCGACTTAAGTACATGAAGACCGACTCTTCCTACTGACTATGCTTTGAACCATTCCTGTGACATCCGTTATAGATTCCGAAGCTTCACTTGAGGTTTACTGTTTCCCTTGGACCTTCTTATTGACGATGAAACACAGAAATTGCATCGGAAATAAATACCAAAGGCACAATGCTGACTTAAGTACAAGAAGACTGACACTCCTTACTGACTATGTTTTGAACCATTCCTGTGACACTAGTTATAAACTACGATGCTTCACTTCAGGTTTACTGTATCGCTTGGACCTTCTTATTGACGATGAAACAAAGAAATTGCATCGGAATTAATTACAAAAGGCACAGTGCAGAATTAAGTACAAGGAGACTGACTCTTCTTACTGTCTATGTTTTGAACCATTCCCGTGACACTAGTTATAGATTCCGATGCTTCACTTCAGGTTTATTGTATCCCTCTGACCTTCTTATTGATGATGAAACACAGAAATTGCATCGGAATTCAATAGAAAAGGCACAATGCCGACTTAAGTACAAGAAGACAGACTCTTCTTACTGACTATGTTTTGAACCATTCCTGTGACACTAGTTATAGTTTCCGATGCTTCACTCCAGGTTTACTGTCTCCCTTGGTCCTTCTTATTGACGATGAAACACAGAAATTGCATCGGAATTAAATACAAAAGGCACAATGCCGACTTAAGAACAAGAAGACTGACACTCCTTACTGACTATGTTTTGAACCATTCCTGTGACACTAGTTATAAACTCCGATGCTTCACTACAGGTTTACTGTATCGCTCGGACCGTCTTATTGACGATGAAACACAGAAATTGCATCGGAATTAAATACAAAATGCACAAAGCAGAATTAAGTACAAGAAGACTGACTCTTCTTACTGTCTATGTTCTGAACCATTTCTGTGACACTAGTTATAGATTCCGATGCTTCACTCCAGGTTTAATGTATCCCTTGGACCTTCTTATTGATGATGAAACACAGATATTGCACCGGAATTAAATACAAAAGGCACAATAGCCACTTAAGGACAAGAAGACTGACTCTTCTTACTGACTTTGTTTTGAACCATTCCTGTGACACTAGTTATAGATTCCGATGCTTCACTTCAGGTTTATTGTATCCCTCTGACCTTCGTATTGACGATGAAACACAGAAATTGCATCCGAATTAAATAGTAAAGTCACAATGCCGACTTAAGTAGAAGAAGACTGACTGTTCTTACTGACTATGTTTTGAACCTTTCCTGTGACACTAGTTATAGATTCCGAAGCTTCACTTCAGGATTACTGTATCCCTCTGACCTTCTTATTGACGATGAAACACAGATATTGCACCGGAATTAAATAGAAATGGCACAATGCCGACTTAAGTACAAGAAGACTGACTCTTCTTACAGTCTATGTTTTGAACCATCCCAGTGACACTAGTTATAGATTCCGATGCTTCACTCCAGGTTTACTGTATCTCTTGGTCCTTCTTATTGTCGACGAAACACAGAAATTGCATCGGGATTAAATACAAAAGGCACAATGCCGTCTTAAGTACAAGAAGACTGACTCTCCTTACTGACAATGCTTTGAACCATTCCTGTGACACTAGTTATAAATTCCGATGCTTCACTTCAGGTTTACTGTATCCCTTAGACCTTCTTATTGACGCTGAAACACAGAAAATGCATCAGAATTAAATACAAATGGCACAATGCCGACTTAAGTACATGAAGACCGACTCTTCCTACTGACTATGATTTGAACCATTCCTGTGACACCCGTTATACATTCCGATGCTTCACTTGAGGTTTACTGTATTCCTTGGACCTTCTTATTGACGATGCAACACATAAATTGCATCGGAATTAAATACAAAAGGCACAATGCCGAATTAAGTACAAGAAGACTGACCCTTCTTACTGTCTATGTTCTGAACCGTTCCTGTGACACTAGTAATAGATTACGATGCTGCTCTATGGGTTTACTCTATCGGTTGGACCTTCATATTGACGATGAAACACAGAAATTTCATCAGAATTAAATAGAAAATGCACAATGATGACTTAAGTACAATAAGACTGACTATTCTTACTGACTATGGTTTGAACTATTGCTGTGACACTAGTTATAGATTCCGATGCTTCACTCCAGGTTTACCGTATCCCTTGGACCTTCTTATTGACGATGAAACGCAGAAATTGCATCGGAATTAATTACAAAAGGCACAATGCCGACTTAAGGACAAGAAGACTGACTCTTCTTACTGACTATGTTTGAACCATTCCTGTGACACTAGCTATAGATTCCGATGCTTCACTTCAGGTTTATTGTATCCCTTGGACCTTCATATTGACGATGAAACACAGAAATTGCATCGGAATTAAATAGATAAGGCACAATGTCGACGTAAGTACAAGAAGACTGACTCTTCTTACTGTCTATGTATTGAACCATTCCTGTGACACTAGTTATAGATTCCGATGCTTCACTCCAAGTTTACTATATCCCTTGGACCTTCTTATTGACGATGAAACACAGAAATTGCATCGGAATTAAATAGAAAAGGCACAATGCCGACATAAGTACAAGAAGACTAACTCCCCTTACTGACTATGCTTCGAACCATTCCTGTGACACTAGGTATAAACTCCGATGCTTCGCTTCAGGTTTACTGTATCGCTTGGACCTTCTTATTGACGATGAAACACAGAAATTGCATCGGAATTAAATACAAAATGCACAAAGCAGAATTAAGTGCAAGAAGACTCACTCTTCTTACTGTCTATATTTTGAACCATTCCTGTGACACTAGTTGTAGATTCCGATGCTTCACTCCAGGTTTACTGTATCCCTTGGACCTACTTATTGACGATGAAACACAGAAATTGCATCGGAATTAAATACAAAAGGCACAATGCCGACTTAAGGACAAGAAGACTGACTCTTCTTACTGACTTTGTTTTGAACTATTCCTGTGACACTAGTTATAGATTCCGATGCTTCACTTCAGGTTTATTGTATCCCTCTGACCTTCGTATTGACGATGAAACACAGAAATTGCATCGGAATTAAATAGAAAAGACACAATGCCGACTTAAGTACAAGAAGACTGACTCTTCTTATTGACTATGTTTTGAACCATTCCTGTGACACTAGTTATAGATTCCGATGCTTCACTTCAGGATTACTGTATCCCTCCGACCTTCTTATTGACGATGAAACACAGAAATTGCATCGGAATTAAATAGAAAAGGCACAATGCCGACTTAAGTACAAGAGGACTGACTCTTCTTACTGTCTATGTTTTGAACCATCCCTGTGACACTAGTTATAGATTCCGATGCTTCACTCCAGTTTTACTGTATCCCTTGGTCCTTCTTATTGACGATGAAACACAGAAATTGCATCGGAATTAAATACAAAAGGCACAATGCTTACTTAAGTACAAGAAGACTGATTCTCCTTACTGACTATGATTTGAACCATTCCTGTGACACTAGTTACAGATTCCGATGCTTCACTCCACGTTTACTGTATCCCTCGGACCTTCTTATTGACGATGAGACACAGAAATTGCATCGTAATTAAATACAAAAGGCACAACGCCGACTTAAGTACAAGAAGACTAACTCTTCTTACTGACTATGTTTTGAACCACTCCTGTGACACTAGTTATAGATTCCGATGCTTCACTCCAGGGTTACTGTATCGGTTGGACCTTCATATTGACGATGAAACAGAGAAATTGCATCAGAATTAAATAGAAAATGCACAATGCCGACTTACGGACAAGAAGACTGGATCTTCTTACTGACTTTGTTTTGAACCATTCCTGTGACACTAGTTATAGATTCCGATGCTTCTCTTCAGGTTTATTGTATCCCTCTGACCTTCTTATTGACGAAGATACACAGAAATTGCATCGGAATTAAATACAAAAGGCACAATGCCGACCTAAGTAAAAGAAGTCTGACTCTTCTTAGTGTCTATGATTTGAACCATTCCTGTGACACTAGTTATAGATTCCGATGCTTCACTCCAGGTTTACTGTATCGGTTGGACCTTCATATTGACGATGAAACAGAGAAATTGCATCAGAATTAAATAGAAAATGCACAATGCCGACTTACGGACAAGAAGACTGGATGTTCTTACTGAGTTTGTTTTGAACCATTCCTGTGACACTAGTTATAGATTCCGTTGCTTCTCTTCAGGTTTATTGTATCCCTCTGACCTTCTTATTGACGATGAAACACAGAAATTGCATCGGAATTAAATAGAAAAGGCACAATGTCGACGTAAGTACAAGAAGACTGACTCTTCTTACTGTCTATGATTTGAACCATTCCTGTGACACTAGTTATAGATTCCGAGCTTCACTCACGGTTTACTGTATCCCTTGGACCTTCTTATTGACGATGAAACACAGAAATTGCAGCGGAATTAATTACAAAAGGCACAACGCCGACTTAAGTACAAGAAGACTAACTCTTCTTACTGACTATGTTTTGAACCATTCCTGTGACACTAGTTATGGATTCCGATGCTTCACTTCAGGTTTACTGTATCCCTCTGACCTTCTTATTGACGATGAAACACAGAAATTGAATCGGAATTAAATACAAAAGGCCCAATGCCGAATTAAGTTCAAGAAGACTGACTCTTCTTACTGTCTATTTTTTTACCAGTCCTGTGACACTAGTTATAGACTCCGATGCTTCACTCCAGGTTTACTGTATCCCTTGGACCTTCTTATTGACGAAGATACACAGAAATTGCATCGGAATTAAATACAAAAGGCACAATGCCGACCTAAGTAAAAGAAGTCTGACTCTTCTTACTGTCTATGATTTTAACCATTCCTGTGACACTAGTTATAGATTCCGATGCTTCACTCCAGGTTTACTGTATCGGTTGGACCTTCATATTGACGATGAAACAGAGAAATTGCATCAGAATTAAATAGAAAATGCACAATGCCGACTTACGGACAAGAAGACTGGATCTTCTTACTGACTTTGTTTTGAACCATTCCTGTGACACTAGTTATAGATTCCGATGCTTCTCTTCAGGTTTATTGTATCCCTCTGACCTTCTTATTGACGATGAAACACAGAAATTGCATCGGAATTAAATAGAAAAGGCACAATGTCGACGTAAGAACAAGATGACTGACTCTTCTTACTGTCTATGATTTGAACCATTCCTGTGACACTAGTTATAGATTCCGATGCTTCACTCACGGTTTACTGTATCCCTTGGACCTTCTTATTGACGATGAAACACAGAAATTGCAGCGGAATTAATTACAAAAGGCGCAATGCCGACTTAAGGACAAGAAGACTGACTCTTCTTACTGACTATATTTTGAACCATTCCTGTGACACTAGTTTTGGATTCCGATGCTTCACTTCAGGTTTATTGTATCCCTCTGACCTTCGTATTGACGATGAAACACAGACATTGCATCGGAATTAAATAGAAAAGCCACAATGTCGACGTAAGTACAAGAAGAGTGACTCTTCTTACTGTCTAAGTTTTGAACCATTCCTGTGACACTAGTTATAGATTCCGATGCTTCACTCCAGGTTTACTATATCCCTTGGACCTTCTTATTGACGATGAAACACAGAAATTGCATCGGAATTAAAAAGACAAGGCGCAATGCCGACTTAAGTACAAGAAGACTGACTCTTCTTAGTGACTATGTTTTGAACCATTCCTGTGACACTAGTTATAGATTCCGATGCTTTACTTCAGGATTACTGTATCCCACTGACCTTCTTATTGACGATGAAACCTAGAAAATGCATCGGAGTTAAATACAAAAGGCACAATGCCGACTTAAGTACAAGAAGACTGACTCTTCTTACTGTCTATGTTTTGAACCATTCCTGTGACACTAGTTATAAATTCCGATGCTTCACTTCAGGTTTACTGTATCCCTTGGACCTTCTTATTGACGATGAAACACAGAAATTGCATCGGAATTAAATACAAAAGGCACAAAGCAGAATTAAGTACAAGAAGACTGACTCTTCTTACTGTCTATGTTTTGAACCATTCCTGTGACACTAGTTATAGAATCCGATGCTTCACTCCAGGTTTACTATATCCCTTGGACCTTCTTATTGACGATGAAACACAGAAATTGCATCGGAATTAAATAGAAAAGGCACAATGTCGACGTAAGTACAAGAAGACTGACTCTTCTTACTGTCTATGATTTGAACCATTCCTGTGACACTAGTTATAGATTCCGATGCTTCACTCAAGGTTTACTGTATCCCTTGGACCTTCTTATTGACGATGAAACACAGAAATTGCAGCGGAATTAATTACAAAAGGCACAACGCCGACTTAAGTACTAGAAGAATAACTCTTCTTACTGACTATGTTTTGAACCATTCCTGTGACACTAGTTGTGGATTCCGATGCTTCACTTCAGGTTTACTGTATCCCTCTGACCTTCTTATTGACGATGAAACACAGAAATTGAATCGGAATTAAATACAAAAGGCCCAATGCCGAATTAAGTTCAAGAAGACTGACTCTTCTTACTGTCTATTTTTTTACCAGTCCTGTGACACTAGTTATAGACTCCGATGCTTCACTCCAGGTTTACTGTATCCCTTGGACCTTCTTATTGTCGAAGATACACAGAAATTGCATCGGAATTAAATACAAAAGGCACAATGCCGACCTAAGTAAAAGAAGTCTGACTCTTCTTACTGTCTATGATTTGAACCGTTCCTGTGACACTAGTTATAGATTCCGATGCTTCACTCCAGGTTTACTGTATCGGTTGGACCTTCATATTGACGATGAAACAGAGAAATTGCATCAGAATTAAATAGAAAATGCACAATGCCGACTTACGGACAAGAAGACTGGATCTTCTTACTGACTTTGTTTTGAACCATTCCTGTGACACTAGTTATAGATTCCGATGCTTCTCTTCAGGTTTATTGTATCCCTCTGACCTTCTTATTGACGATGAAACACAGAAATTGCATCGGAATTAAATAGAAAAAGCACAATGTCGACGTAAGAACAAGATGACTGACTCTTCTTACTGTCTATGATTTGAACCATTCCTGTGACACTAGTTATAGATTCCGATGCTTCACTCACGGTTTACTGTATCCCTTGGACCTTCTTATTGACTATGAAACACTGAAATTGCAGCGGAATTAATTACAAAAGGCACAATGCCGACTTAAGGACAAGAAGACTGACTCTTCTTACTGACTATATTTTAAACCATTCCTGTGACACTAGTTTTGGATTCCGATGCTTCACTTCAGGTTTATTGTATCCCTCTGACCTTCGTATTGACGATGAAACACAGACATTGCATCGGAATTAAATAGAAAAGCCACAATGTCGACGTAAGTACAAGAAGAGTGACTCTTCTTACTGTCTAAGTTTTGAACCATTCCTGTGACACTAGTTATAGATTCCGATGCTTCACTCCAGGTTTACTATATCCCTTGGACCTTCTTATTGACGATGAAACACAGAAATTGCATCGGAATTAAAAAGAAAAGGCGCAATGCCGACTTAAGTACAAGAAGACTGACTCTTCTTAGTGACTATGTTTTGAACCATTCCTGTGACACTAGTTATAGATTCCGATGCTTTACTTCAGGATTACTGTATCCCACTGACCTTCTTATTGACGATGAAACCTAGAAAATGCATCGGAGTTAAATACAAAAGGCACAATGCCGACTTAAGTACAAGAAGACTGACTCTTCTTACTGTCTATGTTTTGAACCATTCCTGTGACACTAGTTATAAATTCCGATGCTTCACTTCAGCTTTACTGTATCCCTTGGACCTTCTTATTGACGATGAAACACAGAAATTGCATCGGAATTAAATACAAAAGGCACAATGCAGAATTAAGTACAAGAAGACTGACTCTTCTTACTGTCTATGTTTTGAACCATTCCTGTGACACTAGTTATAGAATCCGATGCTTCACTCCAGGTTTACTATATCCCTTGGACCTTCTTATTGACGATGAAACACAGAAATTGCATCGGAATTAATTAGAAAAGGCACAATGTCGACGAAAGTACAAGAAGACTGACTCTTCTTACTGTCTATGATTTGAACCATTCCTGTGACACTAGTTATAGATTCCGATGCTTCACTCAAGGTTTACTGTATCCCTTGGACCTTCTTATTGACGATGAACCACAGAAATTGCAGCGGAATTTATTACAAAAGGCACAATGCCGACTTAAGGACTAGAAGACTGACTCTTCTTACTGACTATATTTTGAACCATTCCTGTGACACTAGTTTTGGATTCCGATGCTTCACTTCAGGTTTATTGTATCCCTCTGACCTTCGTATTGACGATGAAACACAGAAATTGCATCGGAATTAAATAGAGAAGCCACAATGTCGACGTAAGTACAAGAAGACTGACTCTTCTTACTGTCTATGTTTTGAACCATTCCTGTGACACTAGTTATAGATTCCGATGCTTCACTTCAGGTTTACTATATCCCTTGGACCTTCTTATTGACGATGAGACACAGAAATTGCATCGGAATTCAAAAGAAAAGGCGCAATGCCGACTTAAGTACAAGAAGTTTGACTCTTCTTAGTGACTATGTTTTGAACCATTCCTGTGACACTAGTTATAGATTCCGATGCTTTACTTCAGGATTACTGTATCCCACTGACCTTCTTATTGACGATGAAACCTAGAAATTGCATCGGAGTTAAATACAAAAGGCACAATGCCGACTTAAGTACATGAAGACTGACTCTTCTTACTGTCTATGTTTTGAACCATTCCTGTGACACTAGTTATAAATTCCGATGCTTCACTTCAGGTTTACTGTATCCCTTGGACCTTCTTATTGACGATGAAACACAGAAATTGCATCCGAAATAAATACAAAATGCACAAAGCAGAATTAAGTACAAGAAGACTGACTCTTCTTACTGTCTATGTTTTGAACCATTCCTGTGACACTAGTTATAGAATCCGATGCTTCACTCCAGGTTTACTATATCCCTTGGACCTTCTTATTGACGATGAAACACAGAAATTGCATCGGAATTAAATAGAAAAGGCACAATGCCGACTTACGGACAAGAAGACTGGATCGTCTTACTGACTTTGTTTTGAACCATTCCTGTGACACTAGTTATAGATTCCGATGCTTCTCTTCAGGTTTATTGTATCCTTCTGACCTTCTTAATGACGATGAAACACAGAAATTGCATCGGAATTAAATAGAAAAGGCACAATGTCGACGTAAGTACAAGAAGACTGACTCTTCTTACTGTCTATGATTTGAACCATTCCTGTGACACTAGTTATAGATTCCGATGCTTCACTCAAGGTTTACTGTATACCTTGGACCTTCTTATTGACGATGAAACACAGAAATTGCAGCGGAATTAATTACAAAAGGCACAATGCCGACTTAAGGACAAGAAGACTGACTCTTCTTACTGACTATATTATGAACCATTCCTGTGACACTAGTTTTGGATTCCGATGCTTCACTTCAGGTTTATTGTATCCCTCTGACCTTCGTATTGACGATGAAACACAGAAATTGCAACGGAATTAAATAGAAAAGCCACAATGTCGACGTAAGTACAAGAAGACTGACTCTTCTTACAGTCTATGTTTTGAACCATTCCTGTGACACTAGTTATAGATTCCGAAGCTTCACTCCAGGTTTACTATATCCCTTGGACCTTCTTATTGACGATGAAACACAGAAATTGCATCGGAATTAAAAAGAAAAGGCGCAATGCCGACTTAAGTACAAGAAGACTGACTCTTCTTAGTGACTATGTTTTGAACCATTCCTGTGACACTAGATATAGATTCCGATGCTTTCCTTCACGATTACTGTATCCCACTGACCTTCTTATTGACGATGAAACCTAGAGATTGCATCGGAGTTAAATACAAAAGGCACAATGCCGACTTAAGTACAAGAAGACTGACTCTTCTTACTGTCTATGTTTTGAACCATTCCTGTAACACTAGTTATAAATTCCGATGCTTCACTTCAGGTTTACTGTATCCCTTGGACCTTCTTATTGACGATGAAACACAGAAATTGCATCGGAATTAAATACAAAAGGCACAAAGCAGAATTAAGTACAAGAAGACTGACTCTTCTTACTGTCTATGTTTTGAACCATTCCTGTGACACTTGTTATAGAATCCGATGCTTCACTCCAGGTTTACTATATCCCTTGGACCTTCTTATTGACGATGAAACACAGAAATTGCATCGGAATTAATTAGAAAAGGCACAATGTCGACGAAAGTACAAGAAGACTGACTCTTCTTACTGTCTATGATTTGAACCATTCCTGTGACACTAGTTATAGATTCCGATGCTTCACTCAAGGTTTACTGTATCCCTTGGACCTTCTTATTGACGATGAACGACAGAAATTGCAGCGGAATTTATTACAAAAGGCACAATGCCGACTTAAGGACAAGAAGACTGACTCTTCTTACTGACTATATTTTGAACCATTCCTGTGACACTAGTTTTGGATTCCGATGCTTCACTTCAGGTTTATTGTATCCCTCTGACCTTCGTATTGACGATGAAACACAGAAATTGCATCGGAATTAAATAGAGAAGCCACAATGTCGACGTAAGTACAAGAAGACTGACTCTTCTTACTGTCTATGTTTTGAACCATTCCTGTGACACTAGTTATAGATTCCGATGCTTCACTCCAGGTTTACTATATCCCTTGGACCTTCTTATTGACGATGAGACACAGAAATTGCATCGGAATTAAAAAGAAAAGGCGCAATGCCGACTTAAGTACAAGAAGACTGACTCTTCTTAGTGACTATGTTTTGAACCATTCCTTTGACACTAGTTATAGATTCCGATGCTTCACTCCAGGATTACTGTATCGGTTGGACCTTCATATTGACGATGAAACAGAGAAATTGCATCAGAATTAAATAGAAAATGCACAATGCCGACTTACGGACAAGAAGACTGGATCTTCTTACTGACTTTGTTTTGAACCATTCCTGTGACACAAGTTATAGATTCCGAAGCTTCTCTTCAGGTTGATTGTATGCCTCTGACCTTCTTATTGACGATGAAACACAGAAATTGCATCGGAATTAAATAGAAAAGGCACAATGTCGACGTAAGTACAAGAAGACTGACTCTTCTTACTGTCTATGATTTGAACCATTCCTGTGACACTAGTTATAGATTCCGATGCTTCACTCAAGGTTTACTGTATCCCTTGGACCTTCTTATTGACGATGAAACACAGAAATTGCAGCGGAATTAATTACAAAAGGCACAATGCCGACTTAAGGACAAGAAGACTGACTCTTCTTACTGACTATATTTTGAACCATTCCTGTGACACTAGTTTTGGATTCCGATGCTTCACTTCAGGTTTATTGTATCCCTCTGACCTTCGTATTGACGATGAAACACAGAAATTGCATCGGAATTAAATAGAAAAGCCACAATGTCGACGTAAGTACAAGAAGACCGACTCTTCTTACTGTGTATGTTTTGAACCATTCCTGTGACACTAGTTATAGATTCCTATGCTTCACTCCAGGTTTACTATATCCCTTGGACCTTCTTATTGACGATGAAACACAGAAATTGCATCGGAATTAAAAAGAAAAGGCGCAATGCCGACTTAAGTACAAGAAGTTTGACTCTTCTTAGTGACTATGTTTTGAACCATTCCTGTGACACTAGTTATAGATTCCGATGCTTTACTTCAGGATTACTGTATCCCACTGACCTTCTTATTGACGATGAAACCTAGAAATTGCATCGGAGTTAAATACAAAAGGCACAATGCCGACTTAAGTACATGAAGACTGACTCTTCTTACTGTCTATGTTTTGAACCATTCCTGTGACACTAGTTATAAATTCCGATGCTTCACTTCAGGTTTACTGTATCCCTTGGACCTTCTTATTGACGATGAAACACAGAAATTGCATCCGAAATAAATACAAAATGCACAAAGCAGAATTAAGTACAAGAAGACTGACTCTTCTTACTGTCTATGTTTTGAACCATTCCTGTGACACTAGTTATAGAATCCGATGCTTCACTCCAGGTTTACTATATCCCTTGGACCTTCTTATTGACGATGAAACACAGAAATTGCATCGGAATTAAATAGAAAAGGCACAATGCCGACTTACGGACAAGAAGACTGGATCGTCTTACTGACTTTGTTTTGAACCATTCCTGTGACACTAGTTATAGATTCCGATGCTTCTCTTCAGGTTTATTGTATCCTTCTGACCTTCTTAATGACGATGAAACACAGAAATTACATCGGAATTAAATAGAAAAGGCACAATGTCGACGTAAGTACAAGAAGACTGACTCTTCTTACTGTCTATGATTTGAACCATTCCTGTGACACTAGTTATAGATTCCGATGCTTCACTCAAGGTTTACTGTATACCTTGGACCTTCTTATTGACGATGAAACACAGAAATTGCAGCGGAATTAATTACAAAAGGCACAATGCCGACTTAAGGACAAGAAGACTGACTCTTCTTACTGACTATATTTTGAACCATTCCTGTGACACTAGTTTTGGATTCCGATGCTTCACTTCAGGTTTATTGTATCCCTCTGACCTTCGTATTGACGATGAAACACAGAAATTGCAACGGAATTAAATAGAAAAGCCACAATGTCGACGTAAGTACAAGAAGACTGACTCTTCTTACAGTCTATGTTTTGAACCATTCCTGTGACACTAGTTATAGATTCCGAAGCTTCACTCCAGGTTTACTATATCCCTTGGACCTTCTTATTGACGATGAAACACAGAAATTGCATCGGAATTAAAAAGAAAAGGCGCAATGCCGACTTAAGTACAAGAAGACTGACTCTTCTTAGTGACTATGTTTTGAACCATTCCTGTGACACTAGTTATAGATTCCGATGCTTTCCTTCACGATTACTGTATCCCACTGACCTTCTTATTGACGATGAAACCTAGAGATTGCATCGGAGTTAAATACAAAAGGCACAATGCCGACTTAAGTACAAGAAGACTGACTCTTCTTACTGTCTATGTTTTGAACCATTCCTGTGACACTAGTTATAAATTCCGATGCTTCACTTCAGGTTTACTGTATCCCTTGGACCTTCTTATTGACGATGAAACACAGAAATTGCATCGGAATTAAATACAAAAGGCACAAAGCAGAATTATGTACAAGAAGACTGACTCTTCTTACTGTCTATGTTTTGAACCATTCCTGTGACACTAGTTATAGAATCCGATGCTTCACTCCAGGTTTACTATATCCCTTGGACCTTCTTATTGACGATGAAACACAGAAATTGCATCGGAATTAAAAAGAAAAGGCACAATGCCGACTTACGGACAAGAAGACTGGATCTTCTTATTGACTTTGTTTTGAACCATTCCTGTGACACTAGTTATAGATTCCGATGCTTCTCTTCAGGTTTATTGTATCCCTCTGACCTTCTTATTGACGATGAAACACAGAAATTGCATCGGAATTAAATAGAAAAGGCACAATGTCGACGTAAGTACAAGAAGACTGACTCTTCTTACTGTCTATGATTTGAACCATTCCTGTGACACTAGTTATAGATTCCGATGCTTCACTCAAGGTTTACTGTATCCCTTGAACCTTCTTATTGACGATGAAACACAGAAATTGCAGCGGAATTAATTACAAAAGGCACAATGCCGACTTAAGGACAAGAAGACTGACTCTTCTTACTGACTATATTTTGAACCATTCCTGTGACACTAGTTTTGGATTCCGATGCTTCACTTCAGGTTTATTGTATCCCTCTGACCTTCGTATTGACGATGAAACACAGAAATTGCATCGGAATTAAATAGAAAAGCCACAATGTCGACGTAAGTACAAGAAGACTGGCTCTTCTTACTGTCTATGTTTTGAACCATTCCTGTGACACTAGTAATAGATTCCGAAGCTTCACTCCAGGTTTACTATATCCCTTGGACCTTCTTATTGACGATGAAACACAGAAATTGCATCGGAATTAAAAAGAAAAGGCGCAATGCCGACTTAAGTACAAGAAGACTGACTCTTCTTACTGTCTATGATTTGAACCATTCCTGTGACACTAGTTATAGATTCCGATGCTTCACTCAAGGTTGACTGTATCCCTTGGACCTTCTTATTGACGATGAAACACAGAAATTGCAGCGGAATTAATTACAAAAGGCACAATGCCGACTTAAGGACAAGAAGACTGACTCTTCTTACTGACTATACTTTGAACCATTCGTGTGACACTAGTTTTGGATTCCGATGCTTCACTTCAGGTTTATTGTATCCCTCTGACCTTCGTATTGACGACGAAACACAGAAATTGCATCGGAATTAAATAGAAAAGCCACAATGTCGACGTAAGTACAAGAAGACTGACTCTTCTTACAGTCTATGTTTTGAACCATTCCTGTGACACTAGTAATAGATTCCGAAGCTTCACTCCAGGTTTACTATATCCCATGGACCTTCTTATTGACGATGAAACACAGAAATTGCATCGGAATTAAAAAGACAAGGCGCAATGCCGACTTAAGTACAAGAAGACTGACTCTTCTTAGTGACTATGTTTTGAACCATTCCTGTGACACTAGTTATAGATTCCGATGCTTTACTTCCGGATTACTGTATCCCACTGACCTTCTTATTGACGATGAAACCTAGAAAATGCATCGGAGTTAAATACAAAAGGCACAATGCCGACTTAAGTACAAGAAGACTGACTCTTCTTACTGTCTATGTTTTGAACCATTCCTGTGACACTAGTTATAAATTCCGATGCTTCACTTCAGGTTTACTGTATCCCTTGGACCTTCTTATTGACGATGAAACACAGAAATTGCATCGGAATTAAATACAAAAGGCACAAAGCAGAATTAAGTACAAGAAGACTGACTCTTCTTACTGTCTATGTTTTGAACCATTCCTGTGACACTAGTTATAGAATCCGATGCTTCACTCCAGGTTTACTATATCCCTTGGACCTTCTTATTGACGATGAAACACAGAAATTGCATCGGAATTAAATAGAAAAGGCACAATGTCGACGTAAGTACAAGAAGACTGACTCTTCTTACTGTCTATGATTTGAACCATTCCTGTGACACTAGTTATAGATTCCGATGCTTCACTCAAGGTTTACTGTATCCCTTGGACCTTCTTATTGACGATGAAACACAGAAATTGCAGCGGAATTAATTACAAAAGGCACTACGCCGACTTAAGTACTAGAAGAATAACTCTTCTTACTGACTATGTTTTGAACCATTCCTGTGACACTAGTTATGGATTCCGATGCTTCACTTCAGGTTTACTGTATCCCTCTGACCTTCTTATTGACGATGAAACACAGAAATTGAATCGGAATTAAATACAAAAGGCCCAATGCCGAATTAAGTTCAAGAAGACTGACTCTTCTTACTGTCTATTTTTTTACCAGTCCTGTGACACTAGTTATAGACTCCGATGCTTCACTCCAGGTTTACTGTATCCCTTGGACCTTCTTATTGACGAAGATACACAGAAATTGCATCGGAATTAAATACAAAAGGCACAATGCCGACCTAAGTAAAAGAAGTCTGACTCTTCTTACTGTCTATGATTTGAACCGTTCCTGTGACACTAGTTATAGATTCCGATGCTTCACTCCAGGTTTACTGTATCGGTTGGACCTTCATATTGACGATGAAACAGAGAAATTGCATCAGAATTAAATAGAAAATGCACAATGCCGACTTACGGACAAGAAGACTGGATCTTCTTACTGACTTTGTTTTGAACCATTCCTGTGACACTAGTTATAGATTCCGATGCTTCTCTTCAGGTTTATTGTATCCCTCTGACCTTCTTATTGACGATGAAACACAGAAATTGCATCGGAATTAAATAGAAAAAGCACAATGTCGACGTAAGAACAAGATGACTGACTCTTCTTACTGTCTATGATTTGAACCATTCCTGTGACACTAGTTATAGATTCCGATGCTTCACTCACGGTTTACTGTATCCCTTGGACCTTCTTATTGACGATGAAACACAGAAATTGCAGCGGAATTAATTACAAAAGGCACAATGCCGACTTAAGGACAAGAAGACTGACTCTTCTTACTGACTATATTTTGAACCATTCCTGTGACACTAGTTTTGGATTCCGATGCTTCACTTCAGGTTTATTGTATCCCTCTGACCTTCGTATTGACGATGAAACACAGAAATTGCATCGGAATTAAATACAAAAGGCACAAAGCAGAATTAAGTACAAGAAGACTGACTCTTCTTACTGTCTATGTTTTGAACCATTCCTGTGACACTAGTTATAGAATCCGATGCTTCACTCCAGGTTTACTATATCCCTTGGACCTTCTTATTGACGATGAAACACAGAAATTGCATCGGAATTAATTAGAAAAGGCACAATGTCGACGAAAGTACAAGAAGACTGACTCTTCTTACTGTCTATGATTTGAACCATTCCTGTGACACTAGATATAGATTTCGATGCTTCACTCAAGGTTTACTGTATCCCTTGGACCTTCTTATTGACGATGAACCACAGAAATTGCAGCGGAATTTATTACAAAAGGCACAATGCCGACTTAAGGACAAGAAGACTGACTCTTCTTACTGACTATATTTTGAACCATTCCTGTGACACTAGTTTTGGATTCCGATGCTTCACTTCAGGTTTATTGTATCCCTCTGACCTTCGTATTGACGATGAAACACAGAAATTGCATCGGAATTAAATAGAGAAGCCACAATGTCGACGTAAGTACAAGAAGACTGACTCTTCTTACTGTCTATGTTTTGAACCATTCCTGTGACACTAGTTATAGATTCCGATGCTTCACTTCAGGTTTACTATATCCCTTGGACCTTCTTATTGACGATGAGACACAGAAATTGCATCGGAATTCAAAAGAAAAGGCGCAATGCCGACTTAAGTACAAGAAGTTTGACTCTTCTTAGTGACTATGTTTTGAACCATTCCTGTGACACTAGTTATAGATTCCGATGCTTTACTTCAGGATTACTGTATCCCACTGACCTTCTTATTGACGATGAAACCTAGAAATTGCATCGGAGTTAAATACAAAAGGCACAATGCCGACTTAAGTACATGAAGACTGACTCTTCTTACTGTCTATGTTTTGAACCATTCCTGTGACACTAGTTATAAATTCCGATGCTTCACTTCAGGTTTACTGTATCCCTTGGACCTTCTTATTGACGATGAAACACAGAAATTGCATCCGAAATAAATACAAAATGCACAAAGCAGAATTAAGTACAAGAAGACTGACTCTTCTTACTGTCTATGTTTTGAACCATTCCTGTGACACTAGTTATAGAATCCGATGCTTCACTCCAGGTTTACTATATCCCTTGGACATTCTTATTGACGATGAAACACAGAAATTGCATCGGAATTAAATAGAAAAGGCACAATGCCGACTTACGGACAAGAAGACTGGATCGTCTTACTGACTTTGTTTTGAACCATTCCTGTGACACTAGTTATAGATTCCGATGCTTCTCTTCAGGTTTATTGTATCCTTCTGACCTTCTTAATGACGATGAAACACAGAAATTGCATCGGAATTAAATAGAAAAGGCACAATGTCGACGTAAGTACAAGAAGACTGACTCTTCTTACTGTCTATGTTTTGAACCATTCCTGTGACACTAGTTATAGATTCCGAAGCTTCACTCCAGGTTTACTATTTCCCTTGGACCTTCTTATTGACGATGAAACACAGAAATTGCATCGGAATTAAAAAGAAAATTCGCAATGCCGACTTATGTACAAGAAGACTGACTCTTCTTAGTGACTATGTTTTGAACCATTCCTGTGACACTAGATATAGATTCCGATGCTTTCCTTCACGATTACTGTATCCCACTGACCTTCTTATTGACGATGAAACCTAGAGATTGCATCGGAGTTAAATACAAAAGGCACAATGCCGACTTAAGTACAAGAAGACTGACTCTTCTTACTGTCTATGTTTTGAACCATTCCTGTAACACTAGTTATAAATTCCGATGCTTCACTTCAGGTTTACTGTATCCCTTGGACCTTCTTATTGACGATGAAACACAGAAATTGCATCGGAATTAAATACAAAAGGCACAAAGCAGAATTAAGTACAAGAAGACTGACTCTTCTTACTGTCTATGTTTTGAACCATTCCTGTGACACTAGTTATAGAATCCGATGCTTCACTCCAGGTTTACTATATCCCTTGGACCTTCTTATTGACGATGAAACACAGAAATTGCATCGGAATTAATTAGAAAAGGCACAATGTCGACGAAAGTACAAGAAGACTGACTCTTCTTACTGTCTATGATTTGAACCATTCCTGTGACACTAGTTATAGATTCCGATGCTTCAGTCAAGGTTTACTGTATCCCTTGGACCTTCTTATTGACGATGAACCACAGAAATTGCAGCGGAATTTATTACAAAAGGCACAATGCCGACTTAAGGACAAGAAGACTGACTCTTCTTACTGACTATATTTTGAACCATTCCTGTGACACTAGTTTTGGATTCCGATGCTTCACTTCAGGTTTATTGTATCCCTCTGACCTTCGTATTGACGATGAAACACAGAAATTGCATCGGAATTAAATAGAGAAGCCACAATGTCGACGTAAGTACAAGAAGACTGACTCTTCTTACTGTCTATGTTTTGAACCATTCCTGTGACACTAGTTATAGATTCCGATGCTTCACTCCAGGTTTACTATATCCCTTGGACCTTCTTATTGACGATGAGACACAGAAATTGCATCGGAATTAAAAAGAAAAGGCGCAATGCCGACTTAAGTACAAGAAGACTGACTCTTCTTAGTGACTATGTTTTGAACCATTCCTTTGACACTAGTTATAGATTCCGATGCTTCACTCCAGGATTACTGTATCGGTTGGACCTTCATATTGACGATGAAACAGAGAAATTGCATCAGAATTAAATAGAAAATGCACAATGCCGACTTACGGACAAGAAGACTGGATCTTCTTACTGACTTTGTTTTGAACCATTCCTGTGACACTAGTTATAGATTCCGAAGCTTCTCTTCAGGTTGATTGTATGCCTCTGACCTTCTTATTGACGATGAAACACAGAAATTGCATCGGAATTAAATAGAAAAGGCACAATGTCGACGTAAGTACAAGAAGACTGACTCTTCTTACTGTCTATGATTTGAACCATTCCTGTGACACTAGTTATAGATTCCGATGCTTCACTCAAGGTTTACTGTATCCCTTGGACCTTCTTATTGACGATGAAACACAGAAATTGCAGCGGAATTAATTACAAAAGGCACAATGCCGACATAAGGACAAGAAGACTGACTCTTCTTACTGACTATATTTTGAACCATTCCTGTGACACTAGTTTTGGATTCCGATGCTTCACTTCAGGTTTATTGTATCCCTCTGACCTTCGTATTGACGATGAAACACAGAAATTGCATCGGAATTAAATAGAAAAGCCACAATGTCGACGTAAGTACAAGAAGACCGACTCTTCTTACTGTGTATGTTTTGAACCATTCCTGTGACACTAGTTATAGATTCCTATGCTTCACTCCAGGTTTACTATATCCCTTGGACCTTCTTATTGACGATGAAACACAGAAATTGCATCGGAATTAAAAAGAAAAGGCGCAATGCCGACTTAAGTACAAGAAGTTTGACTCTTCTTAGTGACTATGTTTTGAACCATTCCTGTGACACTAGTTATAGATTCCGATGCTTTACTTCAGGATTACTGTATCCCACTGACCTTCTTATTGACGATGAAACCTAGAAATTGCATCGGAGTTAAATACAAAAGGCACAATGCCGACTTAAGTACATGAAGACTGACTCTTCTTACTGTCTATGTTTTGAACCATTCCTGTGACACTAGTTATAAATTCCGATGCTTCACTTCAGGTTTACTGTATCCCTTGGACCTTCTTATTGACGATGAAACACAGAAATTGCATCCGAAATAAATACAAAATGCACAAAGCAGAATTAAGTACAAGAAGACTGACTCTTCTTACTGTCTATGTTTTGAACCATTCCTGTGACACTAGTTATAGAATCCGATGCTTCACTCCAGGTTTACTATATCCCTTGGACCTTCTTATTGACGATGAAACACAGAAATTGCATCGGAATTAAATAGAAAAGGCACAATGCCGACTTACGGACAAGAAGACTGGATCGTCTTACTGACTTTGTTTTGAACCATTCCTGTGACACTAGTTATAGATTCCGATGCTTCTCTTCAGGTTTATTGTATCCTTCTGACCTTCTTAATGACGATGAAACACAGAAATTGCATCGGAATTAAATAGAA
The DNA here is from genome assembly GCF_021461385.2 of Schistocerca piceifrons. NCBI lineage: Eukaryota > Metazoa > Arthropoda > Insecta > Orthoptera > Acrididae > Schistocerca > Schistocerca piceifrons. The sequence goes on along the minus strand of NW_025728192.1, from coordinate 58,203 downwards.
AAGGCACAATGTCGACGTAAGTACAAGAAGACTGACTCTTCTTACTGTCTATGATTTGAACCATTCCTGTGACACTAGTTATAGATTCCGATGCTTCACTCAAGGTTTACTGTATACCTTGGACCTTCTTATTGACGATGAAACACAGAAATTGCAGCGGAATTAATTACAAAAGGCACAATGCCGACTTAAGGACAAGAAGACTGACTCTTCTTACTGACTATATTTTGAACCATTCCTGTGACACTAGTTTTGGATTCCGATGCTTCACTTCAGGTTTATTGTATCCCTCTGACCTTCGTATTGACGATGAAACACAGAAATTGCAACGGAATTAAATAGAAAAGCCACAATGTCGACGTAAGTACAAGAAGACTGACTCTTCTTACAGTCTATGTTTTGAACCATTCCTGTGACACTAGTTATAGATTCCGAAGCTTCACTCCAGGTTTACTATATCCCTTGGACCTTCTTATTGACGATGAAACACAGAAATTGCATCGGAATTAAAAAGAAAAGGCGCAATGCCGACTTAAGTACAAGAAGACTGACTCTTCTTAGTGACTATGTTTTGAACCATTCCTGTGACACTAGTTATAGATTCCGATGCTTTCCTTCACGATTACTGTATCCCACTGACCTTCTTATTGACGATGAAACCTAGAGATTGCATCGGAGTTAAATACAAAAGGCACAATGCCGACTTAAGTACAAGAAGACTGACTCTTCTTACTGTCTATGTTTTGAACCATTCCTGTGACACTAGTTATAAATTCCGATGCTTCACTTCAGGTTTACTGTATCCCTTGGACCTTCTTATTGACGATGAAACACAGAAATTGCATCGGAATTAAATACAAAAGGCACAAAGCAGAATTATGTACAAGAAGACTGACTCTTCTTACTGTCTATGTTTTGAACCATTCCTGTGACACTAGTTATAGAATCCGATGCTTCACTCCAGGTTTACTATATCCCTTGGACCTTCTTATTGACGATGAAACACAGAAATTGCATCGGAATTAAAAAGAAAAGGCACAATGCCGACTTACGGACAAGAAGACTGGATCTTCTTACTGACTTTGTTTTGAACCATTCCTGTGACACTAGTTATAGATTCCGATGCTTCTCTTCAGGTTTATTGTATCCCTCTGACCTTCTTATTGACGATGAAACACAGAAATTGCATCGGAATTAAATAGAAAAGGCACAATGTCGACGTAAGTACAAGAAGACTGACTCTTCTTACTGTCTATGATTTGAACCATTCCTGTGACACTAGTTATAGATTCCGATGCATCACTCAAGGTTTACTGTATCCCTTGAACCTTCTTATTGACGATGAAACACAGAAATTGCAGCGGAATTAATTACAAAAGGCACAATGCCGACTTAAGGACAAGAAGACTGACTCTTCTTACTGACTATATTTTGAACCATTCCTGTGACACTAGTTTTGGATTCCGATGCTTCACTTCAGGTTTATTGTATCCCTCTGACCTTCGTATTGACGATGAAACACAGAAATTGCATCGGAATTAAATAGAAAAGCCACAATGTCGACGTAAGTACAAGAAGACTGGCTCTTCTTACTGTCTATGTTTTGAACCATTCCTGTGACACTAGTAATAGATTCCGAAGCTTCACTCCAGGTTTACTATATCCCTTGGACCTTCTTATTGACGATGAAACACAGAAATTGCATCGGAATTAAAAAGAAAAGGCGCAATGCCGACTTAAGTACAAGAAGACTGACTCTTCTTACTGTCTATGATTTGAACCATTCCTGTGACACTAGTTATAGATTCCGATGCTTCACTCAAGGTTGACTGTATCCCTTGGACCTTCTTATTGACGATGAAACACAGAAATTGCAGCGGAATTAATTACAAAAGGCACAATGCCGACTTAAGGACAAGAAGACTGACTCTTCTTACTGACTATACTTTGAACCATTCGTGTGACACTAGTTTTGGATTCCGATGCTTCACTTCAGGTTTATTGTATCCCTCTGACCTTCGTATTGACGATGAAACACAGAAATTGCATCGGAATTAAATAGAAAAGCCACAATGTCGACGTAAGTACAAGAAGACTGACTCTTCTTACTGTCTATGTTTTGAACCATTCCTGTGACACTAGTTATAGATTCCGATGCTTCACTCCAGGTTTACTATATCCCTTGGACCTTCTTATTGACGATGAAAAACAGAAATTGCATCGGAATTAAAAAGAAAAGGCGCAATGCCGACTTAAGTACAAGAAGACTGACTCTTCTTCGTGACTATGTTTTGAACCATTCCTGTGACACTAGTTATAGATTCCGATGCTTTACTTCAGGATTACTGTATCCCACTGACCTTCTTATTGACGATGAAACCTAGAAATTGCATCGGAGTTAAATACAAAAGGCACAATGCCGACTTAAGTACAAGAAGACTGACTCTTCTTACTGACTATGTTTTGAACCATTCCATTCACACTATTTATAGATTCCGATGCTTCACTCCATGTTTACTGTATCTCTTGGACCTCCTTATTGACGATGAAACACAGAAATTGCATCGGAATTAAATAGAAAATCACAATGCTGACTTAAGTACAAGAAGACTGACTCTTCTTACTGACTATGTTTTGAACCATTCCTGTGACACTAGTTATAGATCCGATGCTTCACTTCAGTTTTACTGCATACCTTGGAAATTCTTATTGACGATGAAACACAGAAATTGCATCGGAATTAAATACAAACGGCACAATGCCGACTTAAGTACAAGATGACTGACTCTTCCTACTGTCTATGTTTTGAACCATTCCTGTGACACTAGTTATAGATTCCGATGCTTCACTTCAAGTTTACTGTATCCCTTGGACCTTCTTATTTACGATGAAACACAGAAAATGCATCGGAATTAAATACAAATGGCACAATGCCGACATATGTACATGAAGACCGACTCTTCCTACTGACTATGTTTTGAACCAATCCTGTGACACTAGTTATAGATTCCGATGCTTCACTTCTGGTTTATTGTATCCCTCTGACCTTCTTATTCACGATGAAAGACAGAAATTGATCGGAATGAAATAGAAAAGGCACAATGCTGACTTAAGTACATGAAGACTGACTCTTCTTACTGACTATGTTTTGAACCCTTCCTGTGACACTAGTTATAAATTCCGATGCTTCACTTCAGGTTTACTGTATCCCTTGGACCTTCTTATTGACGATGAAACACAGGAAATGCATCGGAATTAAATACAAAAGGCACAATGCCGACTTAAGTACAAGATGACTGACTCTCCTTACTGACTATGTTTCGAATCATTCCTGTGACACTAGTTATAGATTCCGATGCTTCAATTTAGGTTACTGTATCCCTTGGTCCTTCTTAATGACGATGAAACAAAGAAATTGCATCGGAGTTAAATACAAAAGGCACAATGCCGACTTAAGTACAAGACGACTGACTCTCCTTGCTGAGTATGTTTTGAACCCTTCCTGTGACACTAGTTATAAATTCCGATGCTTCACTTCAGGTTTACTGTATCCCTTGGACCTTCTTATTGACGATGAAACACAGAAAATGCATCGGAATTAAATACAAAAGGCACAATGCCGACTTAAGTACAAGAAGACTGACTCGCCTTACTGACTATGTTTCGAACCATTCCATTGACACTAGTTATAGATTCCGATGCTTCAATTCAGGTTTACTGCATTCCTTGGACCTTCGTATTGACGATGAAACACATTAATTACATCGGAATTAAATAGAAAAGGCACAATGCCGAATTAAGTTCAAAAAGACTGACTCTTCTTACTGTCTATTTTTGAACCAGTCCTGTGACACTAGTTAAACACACCGATGCTTCACTCCAGGTTTACTGTATCCCTTGGACCTTTTTATTGACGATGAAACACAGAAATTGCACCGGAATTAAATACAAAAGGCACAATGCCGACTTAAGTAAATGAAGTCTGACTCCTCTTACTATCTATGTTTTGAACCATTCCTGTGACACTAGTTATAGATTCCGATGCTTCACTCCTGGATTACTGTACCCCTTGGACCTTCATATTGACGATGAAACACAGAAATTGCCACAGAATTAAATAGAAAATGCACAATGATGACTTAAGTACAATAAGACTGACTATTCTTACTGACTATGTTTTGAACCATTCCTGGGACACTAGTTATAGATTCCGATGCTTTACATCAGGATTACTGTATCCCTCTGACCTTCTTATAGACGATGAAACACAGAAATTGCATCGGAATTAAATACAAAAGGCACAAAACAGAATTAAGTACAAGGAGACTGACTCTTCTTACTGTCTATGTTTTGAACCATTCCTGTGACACTAGTTTTAGAACCCGATGCTTCACTCCAGGTTTACTATATCCCTTGGACCTTCTTATTGACGATGAAACACAGAAATTGCATCGGAATTAAATAGAAAAGCCACAATGCCGACTTAAGTACAAGAAGACTGGCTCATCTTACTGACTATGTTTTGAACCATTCCATTGACACTATTTATAGATTCCGATGCTTCACTCCATGTTTACTGTATCCCTCTGACCTTCTTATTGACGATGAAACACAGAAATTGCATCGGAATTAAATACAAAAGGCACAATGCCGAATTAAGTTCAAGAGGACTGACTCTTCTTACTGTCTGTTTTTTAACCAGTCCTGTGACACTAGTTATAGACTCCGATGCTTCACTCTAGGTTTACTGTATCCCTTGGTCCTTCTTATTGACGATGAAACACAGAAATTGCATCGGAATTTAATACAAAAGGCACAATGCCGACTTAAGTACAAGAAGACTAACTCTTCTTACTGACTATGTTTTGAACCATTCCTGTGACACTAGTTACAGATTCCGATGTTCACTTCAGGTTTACTGTATCCCTTGGACCTTCTTATTTACGATGAATCACAGAAAATGCATCGGAATTAAATACAAATGGCACAATGCCGACTTATGTACATGAAGACCGACTCTTCCTACTGACTATGTTTGAACCAATCCTGTGACACCCGTTATAGATTCCGATGCTTCACTTGAGGTTTACTGTATCCCTTGGACCTTCTTAGTGACGATGAAACACAGATATTGCAACGGAATTAAATACAAAAGGCACAATGCCGAATTAAGTACAAGAAGACTGACTCTTCTTACTGTCTATGTTTTGAACCATTCCTGTGATACTAGTTATAGATTCGGATGCTTCACTCCTGGGTTACTGTATCCCTTGGACCCTCTTTTTGACGATGAAACACAGAAAATGCATCGGAATTAAATACAAAAGGCACAATGCCGACTTAACTACATGAAGACCGAATCTTCTTACTGACTATGTTTTGAACCATTCCTGTGACACTAGTTATAGATTCCGAAGCTTCACTCCAGGTTTACTGTATCCCTTGGACCTTCTTAATGACGATGAAACACAAAAATTGCATCGGAATTAAATACAAAAGGCAAAATGCCGACTGAAGTACACGAAGACTGACTCTTCTTACTGACTATGATTTGAACCATTCCTGTGACACTAGTTACGGATTGCGATGCTTCAATACAGGTTTATTGTATCCCTTGGACCTTCTTATTGACGATGAAACACAGAAATTGCATCGGAATTAAATACAAAAGGCACAATGCCGACTTAAGTACAAGAAGACTAACTCTTCTTACTGACTATGTTTTGAACCATTCCTTTGACACTAGTTATAAATTCCGATGCTTCACTTAAGGTTTACTGTATCCCTTGGAACACCATATTGACGATGAAACACAGAAAATGCATCGGAATTAAATACAAAAGGCACAATGCCGATTTAAGTACAAGAAGACTGACTCTTCTTACTGTCTATGATTTGAACCATTCCATTGACACTAGTTATAGATTCCGATGCTTCACCTCAGGTTTACTGAATCCCTTGGACCTTTTTATTGACGATGAAACACAGAAATTGCATCGGAATTAAATTCAAAAGGCAAAATGCCGACTTAAGTACACGAAGACTGACTCTTCTTACTGTCTATGTTATGAAACATTCCTGTGACACTAGTTATAGATTCCGATGCTACACTCCAGGTTTACTGTATCCCTTGGACCTTCTTATTGGTGATGAAACACAGAAATTGCATCGGAATTAAATACAAAAGGCACAATGCATACTTAAGGACAAGAAGACTGACTCTTCTTACTGACTTTGTTTTAAACCATTCCTGTGACACTAGTTATAGATTCCGATGCTTCAGGTTTATTGCATCCCTCTGACCTTCTTAATGACGATGAAACACAGAAATTGCACCGGAATTAATTACAAAACGCACAATGCCGACTTAAGTAAAAGAAGTCTGACTCTTCTTACTGACTATGATTTGAACCATTCCTGTGACACTAGTTATAGATTCCGATGCTTCACTCCAGGTTTACTGTATCCCTTGGACCTTCATATTGACGATGAAACACAGAAATTGCATCCGAATTAAATACAAACGGCACAATGACGACTTAAGTACAAGAAGACTGACTCTTCCTACTGTCTATGTTTGAAATATTCCTGTGACACTAGTTATAGATTCCGATGCTTCACTCCAGGTTTACTGTATCCCTTGGACCTTCGTATTGACGATGAAACACAGGAATTGCATCGGAATTAAATACAAAAGGCACAATGCCGAATTAAGTTCAAGAAGACTGACTCTTCTTACTGTCTATTTTTGAACCAGTCCTGTGACACTAGTTATAGACTCCGATGCTTCACTCCAGGTTTACTGTATCCCTTGGTCCTTCTTATTGACAATGAAACACAGAAATTGCATCGGAATTAAATACAAAAGGCACAATGCCGACTTAAGTAGAAGAAGACTAACTCTTCTTACTGACTATGTTTTGAACCATTCCTGTGACACTAGTTATGGATTCCGATGCTTCACTTCAGGTTTACTGTGCCCCTCTGACTTCTTATTGACGATGAAACACAGAAATATCATCGGAATTAAATAGAAAAGGCACAATGCCGACTGAAGTACAAGAAGACTGACTATCCTTTCTGACTATGCTTTGAACGATTCCTGTGACACTAGTTATAGACCCCGATGCTTCACTTCAGGTTAAATGTATCCCTTGGACCTTCTCATTGACGATGAAACACAAAAATTGCATCGGAATTAAATACAAAAGGCAAAATGCCGACTGAAGTACACGAAGACTGACTCTTCTTACTGTCTATGATTTGAACCATTCCTGTGACACTAGTTACAGATTCAGATGCTTCACTCCAGGTTTACATTATCCCTTGGACCTTCTTATTGACGATGAGACACAGAAATTGCATCGGAATTAAATACAAAAGGCACAACGCCGACTTAAGTACAAGAAGACTAACTCTTCTTACTGACTATGTTTTGAGCCATTCCTGTAACACTAGTTATGGATTCCGATGCTTCACTTCAGGTTTACTGTATCCCTCTGACCTTCTTATTGACGATGAAACACAGAAATTGCATCGGAATTAAATACAAATGGCACAATGCCGACATATGTACATGAAGACCGACTCTTCCTACTGACTATGTTTTGAACCAATCCTGTGACACTAGTTATAGATTCCGATGCTTCACTTCTGGTTTATTGTATCCCTCTGACCTTCTTATTCACGATGAAAGACAGAAATTGATCGGAATGAAATAGAAAAGGCACAATGCTGACTTAAGTACATGAAGACTGACTCTTCTTACTGACTATGTTTTGAACCCTTCCTGTGACACTAGTTATAAATTCCGATGCTTCACTTCAGGTTTACTGTATCCCTTGGACCTTCTTATTGACGATGAAACACAGGAAATGCATCGGAATTAAATACAAAAGGCACAATGCCGACTTAAGTACAAGATGACTGACTCTCCTTACTGACTATGTTTCGAATCATTCCTGTGACACTAGTTATAGATTCCGATGCTTCAATTTAGGTTACTGTATCCCTTGGTCCTTCTTAATGACGATGAAACAAAGAAATTGCATCGGAGTTAAATACAAAAGGCACAATGCCGACTTAAGTACAAGACGACTGACTCTCCTTGCTGAGTATGTTTTGAACCCTTCCTGTGACACTAGTTATAAATTCCGATGCTTCACTTCAGGTTTACTGTATCCCTTGGACCTTCTTATTGACGATGAAACACAGAAAATGCATCGGAATTAAATACAAAAGGCACAATGCCGACTTAAGTACAAGAAGACTGACTCGCCTTACTGACTATGTTTCGAACCATTCCATTGACACTAGTTATAGATTCCGATGCTTCAATTCAGGTTTACTGCATTCCTTGGACCTTCGTATTGACGATGAAACACATTAATTACATCGGAATTAAATAGAAAAGGCACAATGCCGAATTAAGTTCAAAAAGACTGACTCTTCTTACTGTCTATTTTTGAACCAGTCCTGTGACACTAGTTAAACACACCGATGCTTCACTCCAGGTTTACTGTATCCCTTGGACCTTTTTATTGACGATGAAACACAGAAATTGCACCGGAATTAAATACAAAAGGCACAATGCCGACTTAAGTAAATGAAGTCTGACTCCTCTTACTATCTATGTTTTGAACCATTCCTGTGACACTAGTTATAGATTCCGATGCTTCACTCCTGGATTACTGTACCCCTTGGACCTTCATATTGACGATGAAACACAGAAATTGCCACAGAATTAAATAGAAAATGCACAATGATGACTTAAGTACAATAAGACTGACTATTCTTACTGACTATGTTTTGAACCATTCCTGGGACACTAGTTATAGATTCCGATGCTTTACATCAGGATTACTGTATCCCTCTGACCTTCTTATAGACGATGAAACACAGAAATTGCATCGGAATTAAATACAAAAGGCACAAAACAGAATTAAGTACAAGGAGACTGACTCTTCTTACTGTCTATGTTTTGAACCATTCCTGTGACACTAGTTTTAGAACCCGATGCTTCACTCCAGGTTTACTATATCCCTTGGACCTTCTTATTGACGATGAAACACAGAAATTGCATCGGAATTAAATAGAAAAGCCACAATGCCGACTTAAGTACAAGAAGACTGGCTCATCTTACTGACTATGTTTTGAACCATTCCATTGACACTATTTATAGATTCCGATGCTTCACTCCATGTTTACTGTATCCCTCTGACCTTCTTATTGACGATGAAACACAGAAATTGCATCGGAATTAAATACAAAAGGCACAATGCCGAATTAAGTTCAAGAGGACTGACTCTTCTTACTGTCTGTTTTTGAACCAGTCCTGTGACACTAGTTATAGACTCCGATGCTTCACTCTAGGTTTACTGTATCCCTTGGTCCTTCTTATTGACGATGAAACACAGAAATTGCATCGGAATTTAATACAAAAGGCACAATGCCGACTTAAGTACAAGAAGACTAACTCTTCTTACTGACTATGTTTTGAACCATTCCTGTGACACTAGTTACAGATTCCGATGTTCACTTCAGGTTTACTGTATCCCTTGGACCTTCTTATTTACGATGAATCACAGAAAATGCATCGGAATTAAATACAAATGGCACAATGCCGACTTATGTACATGAAGACCGACTCTTCCTACTGACTATGTTTGAACCAATCCTGTGACACCCGTTATAGATTCCGATGCTTCACTTGAGGGTTACTGTATCCCTTGGACCTTCTTAGTGACGATGAAACACAGATATTGCAACGGAATTAAATACAAAAGGCACAATGCCGAATTAAGTACAAGAAGACTGACTCTTCTTACTGTCTATGTTTTGAACCATTCCTGTGATACTAGTTATAGATTCGGATGCTTCACTCCTGGGTTACTGTATCCCTTGGACCCTCTTTTTGACGATGAAACACAGAAAATGCATCGGAATTAAATACAAAAGGCACAATGCCGACTTAACTACATGAAGACCGAATCTTCTTACTGACTATGTTTTGAACCATTCCTGTGACACTAGTTATAGATTCCGAAGCTTCACTCCAGGTTTACTGTATCCCTTGGACCTTCTTAATGACGATGAAACACAAAAATTGCATCGGAATTAAATACAAAAGGCAAAATGCCGACTGAAGTACACGAAGACTGACTCTTCTTACTGACTATGATTTGAACCATTCCTGTGACACTAGTTACGGATTGCGATGCTTCAATACAGGTTTATTGTATCCCTTGGACCTTCTTATTGACGATGAAACACAGAAATTGCATCGGAATTAAATACAAAAGGCACAATGCCGACTTAAGTACAAGAAGACTAACTCTTCTTACTGACTATGTTTTGAACCATTCCTTTGACACTAGTTATAAATTCCGATGCTTCACTTAAGGTTTACTGTATCCCTTGGAACACCATATTGACGATGAAACACAGAAAATGCATCGGAATTAAATACAAAAGGCACAATGCCGATTTAAGTACAAGAAGACTGACTCTTCTTACTGTCTATGATTTGAACCATTCCATTGACACTAGTTATAGATTCCGATGCTTCACCTCAGGTTTACTGAATCCCTTGGACCTTTTTATTGACGATGAAACACAGAAATTGCATCGGAATTAAATTCAAAAGGCAAAATGCCGACTTAAGTACACGAAGACTGACTCTTCTTACTGTCTATGTTATGAGACATTCCTGTGACACTAGTTATAGATTCCGATGCTACACTCCAGGTTTACTGTATCCCTTGGACCTTCTTATTGGTGATGAAACACAGAAATTGCATCGGAATTAAATACAAAAGGCACAATGCATACTTAAGGACAAGAAGACTGACTCTTCTTACTGACTTTGTTTTAAACCATTCCTGTGACACTAGTTATAGATTCCGATGCTTCAGGTTTATTGCATCCCTCTGACCTTCTTAATGACGATGAAACACAGAAATTGCACCGGAATTAATTACAAAACGCACAATGCCGACTTAAGTAAAAGAAGTCTGACTCTTCTTACTGACTATGATTTGAACCATTCCTGTGACACTAGTTATAGATTCCGATGCTTCACTCCAGGTTTACTGTATCCCTTGGACCTTCATATTGACGATGAAACACAGAAATTGCATCCGAATTAAATACAAACGGCACAATGACGACTTAAGTACAAGAAGACTGACTCTTCCTACTGTCTATGTTTGAAATATTCCTGTGACACTAGTTATAGATTCCGATGCTTCACTCCAGGTTTACTGTATCCCTTGGACCTTCGTATTGACGATGAAACACAGGAATTGCATCGGAATTAAATACAAAAGGCACAATGCCGAATTAAGTTCAAGAAGACTGACTCTTCTTACTGTCTATTTTTGAACCAGTCCTGTGACACTAGTTATAGACTCCGATGCTTCACTCCAGGTTTACTGTATCCCTTGGTCCTTCTTATTGACAATGAAACACAGAAATTGCATCGGAATTAAATACAAAAGGCACAATGCCGACTTAAGTAGAAGAAGACTAACTCTTCTTACTGACTATGTTTTGAACCATTCCTGTGACACTAGTTATGGATTCCGATGCTTCACTTCAGGTTTACTGTGCCCCTCTGACTTCTTATTGACGATGAAACACAGAAATATCATCGGAATTAAATAGAAAAGGCACAATGCCGACTGAAGTACAAGAAGACTGACTATCCTTTCTGACTATGCTTTGAACGATTCCTGTGACACTAGTTATAGACCCCGATGCTTCACTTCAGGTTAAATGTATCCCTTGGACCTTCTCATTGACGATGAAACACAAAAATTGCATCGGAATTAAATACAAAAGGCAAAATGCCGACTGAAGTACACGAAGACTGACTCTTCTTACTGTCTATGATTTGAACCATTCCTGTGACACTAGTTACAGATTCAGATGCTTCACTCCAGGTTTACATTATCCCTTGGACCTTCTTATTGACGATGAGACACAGAAATTGCATCGGAATTAAATACAAAAGGCACAACGCCGACTTAAGTACAAGAAGACTAACTCTTCTTACTGACTATGTTTTGAGCCATTCCTGTAACACTAGTTATGGATTCCGATGCTTCACTTCAGGTTTACTGTATCCCTCTGACCTTCTTATTGACGATGAAACACAGAAATTGCATCGGAATTAAATACAAAAGGCACAATGCTGACTTACGGACAAGAAGACTGACTCTTCTTATTGACTTTGTTTTCAACCATTCCTGTGACACTAGTTATAGATTCCGATGCTTCACTCCTGGATTACTGTACCCCTTGGACCTTCATATTGACGATGAAACACAGAAATTGCCACAGAATTAAATAGAAAATGCACAATGATGACTTAAGTACAATAAGACTGACTATTCTTACTGACTATGTTTTGAACCATTCCTGGGACACTAGTTATAGATTCCGATGCTTTACATCAGGATTACTGTATCCCTCTGACCTTCTTATAGACGATGAAACACAGAAATTGCATCGGAATTAAATACAAAAGGCACAAAACAGAATTAAGTACAAGGAGACTGACTCTTCTTACTGTCTATGTTTTGAACCATTCCTGTGACACTAGTTTTAGAACCCGATGCTTCACTCCAGGTTTACTATATCCCTTGGACCTTCTTATTGACGATGAAACACAGAAATTGCATCGGAATTAAATAGAAAAGCCACAATGCCGACTTAAGTACAAGAAGACTGGCTCATCTTACTGACTATGTTTTGAACCATTCCATTGACACTATTTATAGATTCCGATGCTTCACTCCATGTTTACTGTATCCCTCTGACCTTCTTATTGACGATGAAACACAGAAATTGCATCGGAATTAAATACAAAAGGCACAATGCCGAATTAAGTTCAAGAGGACTGACTCTTCTTACTGTCTGTTTTTGAACCAGTCCTGTGACACTAGTTATAGACTCCGATGCTTCACTCTAGGTTTACTGTATCCCTTGGTCCTTCTTATTGACGATGAAACACAGAAATTGCATCGGAATTTAATACAAAAGGCACAATGCCGACTTAAGTACAAGAAGACTAACTCTTCTTACTGACTATGTTTTGAACCATTCCTGTGACACTAGTTACAGATTCCGATGTTCACTTCAGGTTTACTGTATCCCTTGGACCTTCTTATTTACGATGAATCACAGAAAATGCATCGGAATTAAATACAAATGGCACAATGCCGACTTATGTACATGAAGACCGACTCTTCCTACTGACTATGTTTGAACCAATCCTGTGACACCCGTTATAGATTCCGATGCTTCACTTGAGGTTTACTGTATCCCTTGGACCTTCTTAGTGACGATGAAACACAGATATTGCAACGGAATTAAATACAAAAGGCACAATGCCGAATTAAGTACAAGAAGACTGACTCTTCTTACTGTCTATGTTTTGAACCATTCCTGTGATACTAGTTATAGATTCGGATGCTTCACTCCTGGGTTACTGTATCCCTTGGACCCTCTTTTTGACGATGAAACACAGAAAATGCATCGGAATTAAATACAAAAGGCACAATGCCGACTTAACTACATGAAGACCGAATCTTCTTACTGACTATGTTTTGAACCATTCCTGTGACACTAGTTATAGATTCCGAAGCTTCACTCCAGGTTTACTGTATCCCTTGGACCTTCTTAATGACGATGAAACACAAAAATTGCATCGGAATTAAATACAAAAGGCAAAATGCCGACTGAAGTACACGAAGACTGACTCTTCTTACTGACTATGATTTGAACCATTCCTGTGACACTAGTTACGGATTGCGATGCTTCAATACAGGTTTATTGTATCCCTTGGACCTTCTTATTGACGATGAAACACAGAAATTGCATCGGAATTAAATACAAAAGGCACAATGCCGACTTAAGTACAAGAAGACTAACTCTTCTTACTGACTATGTTTTGAACCATTCCTTTGACACTAGTTATAAATTCCGATGCTTCACTTAAGGTTTACTGTATCCCTTGGAACACCATATTGACGATGAAACACAGAAAATGCATCGGAATTAAATACAAAAGGCACAATGCCGATTTAAGTACAAGAAGACTGACTCTTCTTACTGTCTATGATTTGAACCATTCCATTGACACTAGTTATAGATTCCGATGCTTCACCTCAGGTTTACTGAATCCCTTGGACCTTTTTATTGACGATGAAACACAGAAATTGCATCGGAATTAAATTCAAAAGGCAAAATGCCGACTTAAGTACACGAAGACTGACTCTTCTTACTGTCTATGTTATGAAACATTCCTGTGACACTAGTTATAGATTCCGATGCTACACTCCAGGTTTACTGTATCCCTTGGACCTTCTTATTGGTGATGAAACACAGAAATTGCATCGGAATTAAATACAAAAGGCACAATGCATACTTAAGGACAAGAAGACTGACTCTTCTTACTGACTTTGTTTTAAACCATTCCTGTGACACTAGTTATAGATTCCGATGCTTCAGGTTTATTGCATCCCTCTGACCTTCTTAATGACGATGAAACACAGAAATTGCACCGGAATTAATTACAAAACGCACAATGCCGACTTAAGTAAAAGAAGTCTGACTCTTCTTACTGACTATGATTTGAACCATTCCTGTGACACTAGTTATAGATTCCGATGCTTCACTCCAGGTTTACTGTATCCCTTGGACCTTCATATTGACGATGAAACACAGAAATTGCATCCGAATTAAATACAAACGGCACAATGACGACTTAAGTACAAGAAGACTGACTCTTCCTACTGTCTATGTTTGAAATATTCCTGTGACACTAGTTATAGATTCCGATGCTTCACTCCAGGTTTACTGTATCCCTTGGACCTTCGTATTGACGATGAAACACAGGAATTGCATCGGAATTAAATACAAAAGGCACAATGCCGAATTAAGTTCAAGAAGACTGACTCTTCTTACTGTCTATTTTTGAACCAGTCCTGTGACACTAGTTATAGACTCCGATGCTTCACTCCAGGTTTACTGTATCCCTTGGTCCTTCTTATTGACAATGAAACACAGAAATTGCATCGGAATTAAATACAAAAGGCACAATGCCGACTTAAGTAGAAGAAGACTAACTCTTCTTACTGACTATGTTTTGAACCATTCCTGTGACACTAGTTATGGATTCCGATGCTTCACTTCAGGTTTACTGTGCCCCTCTGACTTCTTATTGACGATGAAACACAGAAATATCATCGGAATTAAATAGAAAAGGCACAATGCCGACTGAAGTACAAGAAGACTGACTATCCTTTCTGACTACGCTTTGAACGATTCCTGTGACACTAGTTATAGACCCCGATGCTTCACTTCAGGTTAAATGTATCCCTTGGACCTTCTCATTGACGATGAAACACAAAAATTGCATCGGAATTAAATACAAAAGGCAAAATGCCGACTGAAGTACACGAAGACTGACTCTTCTTACTGTCTATGATTTGAACCATTCCTGTGACACTAGTTACAGATTCAGATGCTTCACTCCAGGTTTACATTATCCCTTGGACCTTCTTATTGACGATGAGACACAGAAATTGCATCGGAATTAAATACAAAAGGCACAACGCCGACTTAAGTACAAGAAGACTAACTCTTCTTACTGACTATGTTTTGAGCCATTCCTGTAACACTAGTTATGGATTCCGATGCTTCACTTCAGGTTTACTGTATCCCTCTGACCTTCTTATTGACGATGAAACACAGAAATTGCATCGGAATTAAATACAAAAGGCACAATGCTGACTTACGGACAAGAAGACTGACTCTTCTTATTGACTTTGTTTTCAACCATTCCTGTGACACTAGTTATAGATTCCGATGCTTCACTCCTGGATTACTGTACCCCTTGGACCTTCATATTGACGATGAAACACAGAAATTGCCACAGAATTAAATAGAAAATGCACAATGATGACTTAAGTACAATAAGACTGACTATTCTTACTGACTATGTTTTGAACCATTCCTGGGACACTAGTTATAGATTCCGATGCTTTACATCAGGATTACTGTATCCCTCTGACCTTCTTATAGACGATGAAACACAGAAATTGCATCGGAATTAAATACAAAAGGCACAAAACAGAATTAAGTACAAGGAGACTGACTCTTCTTACTGTCTATGTTTTGAACCATTCCTGTGACACTAGTTTTAGAATCCGATGCTTCACTCCAGGTTTACTATATCCCTTGGACCTTCTTATTGACGATGAAACACAGAAATTGCATCGGAATTAAATAGAAAAGCCACAATGCCGACTTAAGTACAAGAAGACTGGCTCATCTTACTGACTATGTTTTGAACCATTCCATTGACACTATTTATAGATTCCGATGCTTCACTCCATGTTTACTGTATCCCTCTGACCTTCTTATTGACGATGAAACACAGAAATTGCATCGGAATTAAATACAAAAGGCACAATGCCGAATTAAGTTCAAGAGGACTGACTCTTCTTACTGTCTGTTTTTGAACCAGTCCTGTGACACTAGTTATAGACTCCGATGCTTCACTCTAGGTTAACTGTATCCCTTGGTCCTTCTTATTGACGATGAAACACAGAAATTGCATCGGAATTTAATACAAAAGGCACAATGCCGACTTAAGTACAAGAAGACTAACTCTTCTTACTGACTATGTTTTGAACCATTCCTGTGACACTAGTTATAGATTCCGATGTTCACTTCAGGTTTACTGTATCCCTTGGACCTTCTTATTTACGATGAAACACAGAAAATGCATCGGAATTAAATACAAATGGCACAATGCCGACTTATGTACATGAAGACCGACTCTTCCTACTGACTATGTTTGAACCAATCCTGTGACACCCGTTATAGATTCCGATGCTTCACTTGAGGTTTACTGTATCCCTTGGACCTTCTTAGTGACGATGAAACACAGATATTGCAACGGAATTAAATACAAAAGGCACAATGCCGAATTAAGTACAAGAAGACTGACTCTTCTTACTGTCTATGTTTTGAACCATTCCTGTGATACTAGTTATAGATTCGGATGCTACACTCCTGGGTTACTGTATCCCTTGGACCCTCTTATTGACGATGATACACAGAAAATGCATCGGAATTAAATACAAAAGGCACAATGCCGACTTAACTACATGAAGACCGAATCTTCTTACTGACTATGTTTTGAACCATTCCTGTGACACTAGTTATAGATTCCGAAGCTTCACTCCAGGTTTACTGTATCCCTTGGACCTTCTTAATGACGATGAAACACAAAAATTGCATCGGAATTAAATACAAAAGGCAAAATGCCGACTGAAGTACACGAAGACTGACTCTTCTTACTGACTATGATTTGAACCATTCCTGTGACACTAGTTACGGATTGCGATGCTTCACTACAGGTTTATTGTATCCCTTGGACCTTCTTATTGACGATGAAACACAGAAATTGCATCGGAATTAAATACAAAAGGCACAATGCCGACTTAAGTACAAGAAGACTAACTCTTCTTACTGACTATGTTTTGAACCATTCCTTTGACACTAGTTATAAATTCCGATGCTTCACTTAAGGTTTACTGTATCCCTTGGAACACCATATTGACGATGAAACACAGAAAATGCATCGGAATTAAATACAAAAGGCACAATGCCGATTTAAGTACAAGAAGACTGACTCTTCTTACTGTCTATGATTTGAACCATTCCATTGACACTAGTTATAGATTCCGATGCTTCTCCTCAGGTTTACTGAATCCCTTGGACCTTTTTATTGACGATGAAACACAGAAATTGCATCGGAATTAAATTCAAAAGGCAAAATGCCGACTTAAGTACACGAAGACTGACTCTTCTTACTGTCTATGTTATGAAACATTCCTGTGACACTAGTTATAGATTCCGATGCTACACTCCAGGTTTACTGTATCCCTTGGACCTCCTTAGTGGTGATGAAACACAGAAATTGCATCGGAATTAAATACAAAAGGCACAATGCATACTTAAGGACAAGAAGACTGACTCTTCTTACTGACTTTGTTTTAAACCATTCCTGTGACACTAGTTATAGATTCCGATGCTTCAGGTTTATTGCATCCCTCTGACCTTCTTAATGACGATGAAACACAGAAATTGCACCGGAATTAATTACAAAACGCACAATGCCGACTTAAGTAAAAGAAGTCTGACTCTTCTTACTGACTATGATTTGAACCATTCCTGTGACACTAGTTATAGATTCCGATGCTTCACTCCAGGTTTACTGTATCCCTTGGACCTTCATATTGACGATGAAACACAGAAATTGCATCCGAATTAAATACAAACGGCACAATGACGACTTAAGTACAAGAAGACTGACTCTTCCTACTGTCTATGTTTGAAATATTCCTGTGACACTAGTTATAGATTCCGATGCTTCACTCCAGGTTTACTGTATCCCTTGGACCTTCGTATTGACGATGAAACACAGGAATTGCATCGGAATTAAATACAAAAGGCACAATGCCGGATTAAGTTCAAGAAGACTGACTCTTCTTACTGTCTATTTTTGAACCAGTCCTGTGACACTAGTTATAGACTCCGATGCTTCACTCCAGGTTTACTGTATCCCTTGGTCCTTCTTATTGACAATGAAACACAGAAATTGCATCGGAATTAAATACAAAAGGCACAATGCCGACTTAAGTAGAAGAAGACTAACTCTTCTTACTGACTATGTTTTGAACCATTCCTGTGACACTAGTTATGGATTCCGATGCTTCACTTCAGGTTTACTGTGCCCCTCTGACCTTCTTATTGACGATGAAACACAGAAATATCATCGGAATTAAATAGAAAAGGCACAATGCCGACTGAAGTACAAGAAGACTGACTATCCTTTCTGACTATGCTTTGAACGATTCCTGTGACACTAGTTATAGACCCCGATGCTTCACTTCAGGTTAAATGTATCCCTTGGACCTTCTCATTGACGATGAAACACAAAAATTGCATCGGAATTAAATACAAAAGGCAAAATGCCGACTGAAGTACACGAAGACTGACTCTTCTTACTGTCTATGATTTGAACCATTCCTGTGACACTAGTTACAGATTCAGATGCTTCACTCCAGGTTTACATTATCCCTTGGACCTTCTTATTGACGATGAGACACAGAAATCGCATCGGAATTAAATACAAAAGGCACAACGCCGACTTAAGTACAAGAAGACTAACTCTTCTTACTGACTATGTTTTGAGCCATTCCTGTAACACTAGTTATGGATTCCGATGCTTCACTTCAGGTTTACTGTATCCCTCTGACCTTCTTATTGACGATGAAACACAGAAATTGCATCGGAATTAAATACAAAAGGCACAATGCTGACTTACGGACAAGAAGACTGACTCTTCTTATTGACTTTGTTTTCAACCATTCCTGTGACACTAGTTATAGATTCCGATGCTTCACATCAGGATTATTGTATCCCTCTGACCTTCTTATTGACGATGAAAGACAGAAATTGATCGGAATTAAATAGAAAAGGCACAATGCCGACTTAAGTACATGAAGACTGACTCTTCTTACTGACTATGTTTGAACCATTCCTGTGACACTAGTTATAGATTCCGATGCTTCACTCCATGTTTACTGTATCACTTGGACCTTCGTATTGACGATGAAACACAGAAATTGCATCGGTATTAAATACAAAAGGCACAATGCCGACATAAGTAGACGAAGACTAACTCTTCTAACTGACTTTGTTTTGAACCATTCCTGTGACACTAGTTATTGATTTCGATTCTTCACTTCAGGTTTACTGTGTCCCTCTGACCTTCTTATTGACGATGAAACACAGAAATTGCATCGGAATTAAATACAAACGGCACAATGCCGACTTAAGTACAAGAAGACTGACTCTTCCTACTGTCTATGTTTTGAACCATTCCTGTGACACTAGTTATAGATTCCGGAGCTTCACTTCAGGTATACTGTATCCCTCGGACCTTCTTATTGACGATGAAACACAGAAAATGCATCGGAATTAAATACAAAAGGCACAATGCTGACTTATGTACATGAAGACCGACTCTTCCTACTGACTATGTTTTGAACCAATCCTGTGACACCCGTTATAGATACCGATGCTTCACTTGAGGTTTACTGAGTCCCTTGGACCTTCTTATTGACGATGAAACACAGAAATTGCATCGGAATTAAATACAAAAGGCACAATGCCGAATTAAGTAGAAGAAGACTGACTCTTCTTACTGTCTATGTTTTGAACGATTCCTGTGACACTAGTTATAGATTCCGATGCTTCACTCCTGGTTTACTGTATCCATTGGACCCCCTTATTGACGATGAAACACACAAAATGCATCGGAATTAAATACAAAAGGCACAATGCCGACTTAAGTACATGAAGACCGAATCTTCCTACTGCCTATGATTTGAACCATTCCTGTGACACTAGTTACGGATTCCGATGCTTCACTCCAGGTTTACTGTATCCCTTGGACCTTCTTATTGACGATAAAACACAGATATTGCATCGGAATTAAATACAAAAAGCACAATGCCGACTTAAGTACAAGAAGACTAACTCTTCTTACTGACTATGCTTTGAACCATTCCTGTGACACTAGTTATGGATTCCGATGCTTCACTTCAGGTTTACTGTATCCCTCTGACCTTCTTATTGGCCATGAAACACAGAAATTGCATCGGAATTAAATACAAAAGGCACAATGCCGAATTAAGTTCAAGAAGACTGACTCTTCTTACTGACTATGTTTTGAACCATTCCTGTGACACCAGTTATAAATTCCGATGCTTCACTTCAGGTTTACTGTATCCCTTGGAACATCATGGTGACGATGAAACACAGAAAATGCATCGGAATTAAATACAAAAGGCACAATGCCGACTTAAGTACATGAAGACCGAATCTTCCTACTGACTATGATTTGAACCATTCCTGTGACACTAGTTACGGATTCCGATGCTTCACTCCAGGTTTACTGTATCCCTTGGACCTTCTTATTGACGATAAAACACAGAAATTGCATCGGAATTAAATACAAAAAGCACAATGCCGACTTAAGTACAAGAAGACTAACTCTTCTTACTGACTATGCTTTGAACCATTCCTGTGACACTAGTTATGGATTCCGATGCTTCACTTCAGGTTTACTGTATCCCTCTGACCTTCTTATTGGCGATGAAACACAGAAATTGCATCGGAATTAAATAAAAAGGCACAATGCCGAATTAAGTTCAAGAAGACTGACTCTTCTTACTGACTATGTTTTGAACCATTCCTGTGACACCAGTTATAAATTCCGATGCTTCACTTCAGGTTTACTGTATCCCTTGGAACATCATGGTGACGATGAAACACAGAAAATGCATCGGAATTAAATACAAAAGGCACAGTGCAGAAATAAGTACAAGGAGACTGAGTCTTCTTACTGTCTATGTTTTGAACCATTCCTGTGACACTAGTTATAGATTCCGATGCTTCACTCCAGGTTTACTGTATCCCTTGGACCTTCTTATTGATGATTAAACACAGAAATTGCATCGGCATTAAATACAAAAGGCACAATGCCGACTTAAGGACAAGAAGACTGACTTGTCTTACTGACTATGTTTTGAACCATTCCTGTGACACTAGCTATAGATTCCTATGCTTCACTTCAGGTTTACTGTACCCCTCTGACCTTCTTATTGACGATGAAACACAGAAATTGCATCGGAATTAAATACAAAAGGCACAATGCCGACTTAAGTACAAGAAGACTGACTCTTCTTACTGTCTATGATTTGAACCATTCCATTGACACTAGTTATAGTTTCCGACGCTTCACTCCAGGTTTACTGTATCCCTTGGACCTTCGTATTGACGATGAAACACAGAAATTGCATCGGTATTAAACACAAAAGGCACAATGCCGACTTAAGTAGACGAAGACTAACTCTTCTTACTGACTTTGTTTTGAACCATTCCTGTGACACTAGTTATGGATTTCGATGCTTCACTTCAGGTTTACTGTGTCCCTCTGACCTTCTTATTGACGATGAAACACAGAAATTGCATCGGAATTAAATACAAACGGCACAATGCCGACTTAAGTACAAGAAGACTGACTCTTCCTACTGTCTATGTTTTGAACCATTCCCGTGACACTAGTTATAGATTCCGGTGCTTCACTTCAGGTATACTGTATCCCTCGGACCTTCTTATTGACGATGAAACACAGAAAATGCATCGGAATTAAATACAAAAGGCACAATGCCGACTTACGTACATGAAGACTGACTCTTCCTACTGACTATGTATTGAACCAATCCTGTGACACCCGTTATAGATTCCGATGCTTCACTTGAGGTTTACTGTGTCCCTTGGACCTTCTTATTGACGATGAAACACTGAAATTGCATCGGAATTAAATACAAAAGGCAAAATGACGACTGAAGTACACGAAGACTGACTCTTCTTACTGACTATGATTTGAACCATTCCTGTGACACTAGTTACGGATTCCGATGCTTCACTCCAGGTTTACTGTATCCCCTGGACCTTCTTATTGACGATAAAACACAGAAATTGCATCGGAATTAAATACAAAAGGCACAATGCCGACTTAAGTACAAGAAGACTAACTCTTCTTACTGACTATGCTTTGAACCATTCCTGTGACACTAGTTATGGATTCCGATGCTTCACTTCAGGTTTACTGTATCCCTCTGACCTTCTTATTGGCGATGAAACACAGAAATTGCATCGGAATTAAATACAAAAGGCACAATGCCGAATTAAGTTCAAGAAGACTGACTCTTCTTACTGTCTACTTTTGAACCAGTGCTGTGACACTAGTTATAGACTCCGATGCTTTACTCTAGGTTTGCTGTATCCCTTGGTCCTTCTTATTGACGATGAAACACAGAAATTGCATCGGAATTATATAGAAAAGGCACAATGCCGACTTAAGTACAAGAAGACTGACTCTTCTTACTGACTATGTTTTGAAGCATTCCTGTGACACCAGTTATAAATTCCGATGCTTCACTTCAGGTTTACTGTATCCCTTGGAACATCATGGTGACGATGAAACACAGAAAATGCATCGGAATTAAATACAAAATGCACAGTGCAGAAATAAGTACAAGGAGACTGACTCTTCTTACTGTCTATGTTTTGAACCATTCCTGTGACACTAGTTATAGATTCCGATGCTTCACTCCAGGTTTACTGTATCCCTTGGACCTTATTATTGATAATGAAACACAGAAATTGCATCGGCATTAAATACAAAAGGCACAATGCCGACTTAAGTTAAAGAAGTCTGACTCTTCTTACTGTCTATGATTTGAACCATTCCTGTGATACTAGTTATAGATTCCGATGCTTCACTCTAGGTTTACTGTATGCCTTGGACCTTCATATTGACGATGAAACACAGAAATTGCATCAGAATTATATAGAAAATGCACAATGATGACTTAAGTACAATAAGACTGAATATTCTAACTGACTATGTTTTGAACCATTCCTGTGACACTAGTTATAGATTCCGATGCTTCACTTCAGGTTTACTGTATCCCTTGGAACTTCTTATTGATGATGAAACACAGAAATTGCATCGGAATTAAATACAAAAGGCACAATGCCGGCTTAAGGACAAGAAGACTGACACATCTTACTGACTATGTTTTGACCCATTCCTGTGACACTAGCTATAGATTCCGAAGCTTCACTTCTGGTTTACTGTATCCCTTGGACCTTCTTCTAGACGATGAATTACAGAAATTGCATCGCATTTAAATAGAAAGGGCACAATGTCGACGTAAGTACAAGAAGGCTGACTCTTCATACTGTCTATGTTTTGAACCAATCCTGTGACACTAGTTACGGATTCAGATGCTTCACTCCAGGTTTACTGTATCCCTTGGTCCTTCTTATTGACGATGAAACACAGAAATTGCATCGGAATTAAATAGAAAAGGCACAATGCCGACTTAAGTACAAGAAGACTGACTCTTCTTACTGACTATGTTTTGAACCATTCCTGTGACACTAGTTACAGATTCCGATGTTACACTTCAGGTTTACTGTATCCCATGGACATTCTTACTGACGATGAAATACAGAAATTGCATCGGAATTAAATACAAAAGGCACAGTGCAGAATTAAGTACAAGAAGACTGACTCTTCTTACTGACTATGTTTTGAACCATTCCTGTGACACTAGTTATAAATTCCGATGTTACACTTCAGGTTTACTGTATCCCATGGACATTCTTACTGACGATGAAATACAGAAATTGCATCGGAATTAAATACAAAAGGCACAGTGCAGAATTAAGTACAAGGAGACCGACTCTTCTTACTGTCTATGCTTTGAACCATTCCTGTGACACTAGTTATAGATTCCGATGCTTCACTCCAGGTTTACTGTATCCCTCTGACCTTTTTATTGACGATGAAACACAGAAACTGCATCGGAATTAAATACAAAAGGCACAATGCCAATTTAAGTACAAGAAGACTGACTCATCTTACTGTCTATGTTTTGAAATATTCCATTGACACTAGTTACAGATTCCGATGCTTCACTTCAGGTTTACTGTATACCTTGGACCTTCTTATTGACGATGAAACACAGAAATTGCATGGGAATTAAATACAAAATGCACAAAGCAGAATTAAGTACAAGAAGACTGACTCTTCTTACTGTCTATGTTTTGAACCATTCCTGTGACACTAGTTATAGATTCCGATGCTTCACTCCATGATTACTGCATCCCTTGGACCTTCTTATTGACGATGAAACACAGAAATTGCATCGGAATTAAATAGAAAAGGCACAATGCTGACTTAAGTACAAGAAGACTGACTCTTCTTACTGACTATGTTTTGAACCATTCCTGTGACACTAGTTATAGATCCGATGCTCACTTCAGGTTTACTGCATACCTTGGACCTTCTTATTGACGATGAAACACAGAAATTGCATCGGAATTAAATACAAACGGCACACTGCCGACTTAAGTACAAGAAGACTGACTCTTCCTACTGTCTATGTTTTGAACCATTCCTGCGACACTAGTTATAGATTCCGGTGCTTCACTTCAGGTATACTGTATCCCTCGGACCTTCTCATTGACGATGAAACACAGAAAATGCATCGGAATTAAATACAAAAGGCACAATGCTGACCTATGTACATGAAGACCGACTCTTCCTACTGACTATGTTATGAACCAATCCTGTGACACCCGTTATAGATTCCGATGCTTCACTTGAGGTTTACTGTGTCCCTTGGACCTTCTTATTGTCGATGAAACACAGAAATTGCATCGGAATTAAATAGAAAATTCACAATGCCGAATTAAGTACAAGAAGACTGACTCTTCTTACTGTCTATGTTTTGAACCATTCCTGTGACAATAGTTATAGATTCCGATGCTTCACTCCTGGTTTCCTGTATCCATTGGACCCTCTTATTGACGATGAAACACACAAAATGCATCGGAATTAAATACAAAAGGCACAATGCCGACTTAAGTACATGAAGACCGAATCTTCCTACTGACTATGTTTTGAACCATTCCTGTGTCACTAATTATAGATTCCGATGCTTCACTCCAGGTTTACTGTATCCCTTGGACAATCTTATTGACGATGAAACACAAAAATTGCATCGGAATTAAATACAAAAGGCAAAATGACGACTGAAGTACACGAAGACTGACTCTTCTTACTGACTATGATTTGAACCATTCCTGTGACACTAGTTACGGATTCCGATGCTTCACTCCAGGTTTACTGTATCCCTTGGACCTTCTTATTGACGATAAAACACAGAAATTGCATCGGAATTAAATACAAAAGGCACAATGCCGACTTAACAACAAGAAGACTAACTCTTCTTACTGACTATGCTTTGAACCATTCCTGTGACACTAGTTATGGATTCCCATGCTTCATTTCAGGTTTACTGTATCCCTCTGACCTTCTTATTGGCGATGAAACACAGAAATTGCATCGGAATTAAATACAAAAGGCACAATGCCGAATTAAGTTCAAGAAGACTGACTCTTCTTACTGTCTATTTTTGAACCAGTCCTGTGACACTAGTTATAGACTCCGATGCTTCACTCTAGGTTTACTGTATCCCTTGGTCCTTCTTATTGACGATGAAACACAGAAATTGCGTCGGAATTAAATAGAAAAGGCACAATGCCGACTTAAGTACAAGAAGACTGACTCTTCTTACTGACTATGTTTTGAAACATTCCTGTGACACCAGTTATAAATTCCGATGCTTCACTTCAGGTTTACTGTATCCCTTGGAACATCATGGTGACGATGAAACACAGAAAACGCATCGGAATTAAATACAAAAGGCACAGTGCAGAACTAAGTACAAGGAGACTGACTCTTCTTACTGTCTATGTTTTGAACCATTCCTGTGACACTAGTTATAGATTCCGATGCTTCACTCCAGGTTTACTGTATCCCTTGGACCTTCTTATTGATGATGAAACCCAGAAATTGCATCGGCATTAAATACAAAAGGCACAATGCCGACTTAAGGACAAGAAGACTGACTCGTCTTACTGACTATGTTTTGAACCATTCCTGTGACACTAGCTATAGATTCCGATGCTTCACTTCAGGTTACTGTACCCCTCTGACCTTCTTATTGACGATGAAACACAGAAATTGCATCGGAATTAAATACAAAAGGCACAATGCCGACCTAAGTACAAGAAGACTGACTCTTCTTACTGACTATGATTTGAACCATTCCATTGACACTAGTTATAGTTTCCGACGCTTCACTTCAGGTTTACTGTATCCCTTGGACCTTGTTATTGACGATGAAACACAGAAATTGCATCGGAATCAAATACAAAAGGCAAAATGCCTACTTAAGTACACGAAGACTGACTCTTATTACTGTCTATGTTTTAACCATTCTTGTGACACTAGTTATAGATTCCGATGCTACACTCCAGGTTAACTGTATCCCTTGGACCTTCTTATTGACGATGAAACACAGAAATTGCATCGGAATTAAATACAGAAGGCACAATGCCGACTTAAGGACAAGAAGACTGACTCTTCATACTGACTTTGTTTTGAACCATTCCTGAGACACTAGTTACAGTTTCCGATGCTTCAGGTTTATTGTATCCCTCTGACCTTCTTATTGACGATGAAACACAGAAATTGCACCGGAATTAAATACAAAAGGCACAATGCCGACTTAAGTTAAAGAAGTCTGACTCTTCTTACTGTCTATGATTTGAACCATTCCTGTGACACTAGTTATAGATTCCGATGCTTCACTCCAGGTTTACTGTATCCCATGGACCTTCATATTGACGATGAAACATAGAAATTGCATCAGAATTAAATAGAAAATGCACAATGATGACTTAAGTACAATAAGACTGAATATTCTAACTGACTATGTTTTGAACCATTCCTGTGACACTAGTTATAGATTCCGATGCTTCACTTCAGGTTTACTGTATCCCTTGGAACTTCTTATTGATGATGAAACACAGAAATTGCATTGGAATTAAATACAAAAGGCACAAAGCAGAATTAAGTACAAGAAGACTGACTCTTCTTACTGTCTATGTTTTGAACCATTCCTGTGACACTAGCTATAGATTCCGATGCTTCACTTCAGGTTTCATGTTTACTGTACCCCTCTGACCTTCTTATTGACGATGAAACACAGAAATTGCATCGGAATTAAATAGAAAAGGTACAATGCGGACTTAAGTACAAGAAGACTGACTCCTGTTACTGTCTATGATTTGAACCATTCCTGTGACACTAGTTATAGATTCCGATGCTTCACTCCAGGTTTACTATATCCCTTGTACCTTCTTATTGACGATGAAACACAGAAATTGCAACGGAATTAAATAGAAAAGGCACAATGCTGACTTAAGTACAAGAAGACTGACTCTTCTTACTGACTATGTTTTGAACCATTCCATTGACACTATTTATAGATTCCGATGCTTCACTCCATGTTTACTGTATCCCTTGGACCTTCTTATTGACGATGAAACACAGAAATTGCATCGGAATGAAATAGAAAAGGCACAATGCCGACTTAAGTACAAGAAGACTGACTCTTCTTACTGACTATGTTTTGAACCATTCCTGTGACACAAGTTATAGATAAGATGCTTCACTTCAGGTTTATTGTATACCTTGGATCTTCTTATTGACGATGAAAGACAGAAATTGCATCGGAATTAAATACAAACGGCACAATGCCGACTTAAGTACAAGAAGACTGACTCTTCCTACTGTCTATGTTTTGAAATATTCCTGTGACACTAGTTATAGATTCCGATGCTTCACTCCAGGTTTACTGTATCCCTTGGACCTTCTTATTGACGATGAAACACAGAAATTGCATCGGAATGAAATACAAAAGGCACAATGCCGACTTAAGTACAAGAAGACCAACTCTTCTTACTGACTATGTTTTGACCCATTCCTGTGACACTAGTTATGGATTCCGATGCTTCACTTCAGGTTTACTGTATCCCTCTGACCTTCGTACTGACGATGAAACACAGAAATTGCATCGGAATTAAATACAAAAGGCACAATGCCGAATTAAGTTCAAGGAGACTGACTCTTCTTACTGTCTATTTTTGAACCAGTCCTGTGACACTGGTTATAGACTCCGATGCTTCACTCCAGGTTTACTGTATCCCTTGGTCCTTCTTATCGACGATGAAACACAGAAATTGCATCGGAATTAATTACAAAAGGCACAATGCCGAATTAAGTTCAAGGAGACTGACTCTTCTTACTGTCTATTTTTGAACCAGTCCTGTGACACTGGTTATAGACTCCGATGCTTCACTCCAGGTTTACTGTATCCCTTGGACCTTCTTATTGATGATGAAACACAGAAATTGCATGGGAATTAAATACAAAATGCACAAAGCAGAATAAAGTACAAGAAGACTGACTCTTCTTACTGTCTATGTTTTGAACCATTCCTGTGCACTAGTTATAGATTCCGATGCTTCACTCCATGATTACTGCATCCCTTGGACCTTCTTATTGACGATGAAACACAGAAATTGCATCGGAATTAAATAGAAAAGGCACAATGCTGACTTAATTACAAGAAGACTGACTCTTCTTACTGACTATGTTTTGAACAATTCCTGTGACACTAGTTATAGATCCGATGCTCACTTCAGGTTTACTGCATACCTTGGACCTTCTTATTGACGATGAAACACAGAAATTGCATCGGAATTAAATACAAACGGCACACTGCCGACTTAAGTACAAGAAGACTGACTCTTCCTACTGTCTATGTTTTGAACCATTCCTGCGACACTAGTTATAGATTCCGGTGCTTCACTTCAGGTATACTGTATCCCTCGGACCTTCTCATTGACGATGAAACACAGAAAATGCATCGGAATTAAATACAAAAGGCACAATGCTGACCTATGTACATGAAGACCGACTCTTCCTACTGACTATGTTATGAACCAATCCTGTGACACCCGTTATAGATTCCGATGCTTCACTTGAGGTTTACTGTGTCCCTTGGACCTTCTTATTGACGATGAAACACAGAAATTGCATCGGAATTAAATACAAAATTCACAATGCCGAATTAAGTACAAGAAGACTGACTCTTCTTACTGTCTATGTTTTGAACCATTCCTGTGACAATAGTTATAGATTCCGATGCTTCACTCCTGGTTTCCTGTATCCATTGGACCCTCTTATTGACGATGAAACACACAAAATGTATCGGAATTAAATACAAAAGGCACAATGCCGACTTAAGTACATGAAGACCGAATCTTCCTACTGACTATGTTTTGAACCATTCCTGTGTCACTAATTATAGATTCCGATGCTTCACTCCAGGTTTACTGTATCCCTTGGACAATCTTATTGACGATGAAACACAAAAATTGCATCGGAATTAAATACAAAAGGCAAAATGACGACTGAAGTACACGAAGACTGACTCTTCTTACTGACTATGATTTGAACCATTCCTGTGACACTAGTTACGGATTCCGATGCTTCACTCCAGGTTTACTGTATCCCTTGGACCTTCTTATTGACGATAAAACACAGAAATTGCATCGGAATTAAATACAAAAGGCACAATGCCGACTTAAGTACAAGAAGACTAACTCTTCTTACTGACTATGCTTTGAACCATTCCTGTGACACTAGTTATGGATTCCCATGCTTCATTTCAGGTTTACTGTATCCCTCTGACCTTCTTATTGGCGATGAAACACAGAAATTGCATCGGAATTAAATACAAAAGGCACAATGCCGAATTAAGTTCAAGAAGACTGACTCTTCTTACTGTCTATTTTTGAACCAGTCCTGTGACACTAGTTATAGACTCCGATGCTTCACTCTAGGTTTACTGTATCCCTTGGTCCTTCTTATTGACGATGAAACACAGAAATTGCGTCGGAATTAAATAGAAAATGCACAATGCCGACTTAAGTACAAGAAGACTGACTCTTCTTACTGACTATGTTTTGAAACATTCCTGTGACACCAGTTATAAATTCCGATGCTTCACTTCAGGTTTATTGTATCCCTTGGAACATCATGGTGACGATGAAACACAGAAAACGCATCGGAATTAAATACAAAAGGCACAGTGCAGAACTAAGTACAAGGAGACTGACTCTTCTTACTGTCTATGTTTTGAACCAT
Organism: Schistocerca piceifrons; assembly: GCF_021461385.2. Taxonomy (NCBI): domain Eukaryota; kingdom Metazoa; phylum Arthropoda; class Insecta; order Orthoptera; family Acrididae; genus Schistocerca; species Schistocerca piceifrons. The sequence continues at coordinate 27,416 of NW_025728192.1, read as the reverse complement.
TCCTGTGACACTAGTTATAGATTCCGATGCTTCACTCCAGGTTTACTGTATCCCTTGGACCTTCTTATTGATGATGAAACACAGAAATTGCATCGGCATTAAATACAAAAGGCACAATGCCGACTTAAGGACAAGAAGACTGACTCGTCTTACTGACTATGTTTTGAACCATTCCTGTGACACTAGCTATAGATTCCGATGCTTCACTTCAGGTTACTGTACCCCTCTGACCTTCTTATTGACGATGAAACACAGAAATTGCATCGGAATTAAATACAAAAGGCACAATGCCGACCTAAGTACAAGAAGACTGACTCTTCTTACTGACTATGATTTGAACCATTCCATTGACACTAGTTATAGTTTCCGACGCTTCACTCCAGGTTTACTGTATCCCTTGGACCTTGTTATTGACGATGAAACACAGAAATTGCATCGGAATCAAATACAAAAGGCAAAATGCCTACTTAAGTACACGAAGACTGACTCTTATTACTGTCTATGTTTTAACCATTCTTGTGACACTAGTTATAGATTCCGATGCTACACTCCAGGTTAACTGTATCCCTTGGACCTTCTTATTGACGATGAAACACAGAAATTGCATCGGAATTAAATACAGAAGGCACAATGCCGACTTAAGGACAAGAAGACTGACTCTTCATACTGACTTTGTTTTGAACCATTCCTGAGACACTAGTTACAGTTTCCGATGCTTCAGGTTTATTGTATCCCTCTGACCTTCTTATTGACGATGAAACACAGAAATTGCACCGGAATTAAATACAAAAGGCACAATGCCGACTTAAGTTAAAGAAGTCTGACTCTTCTTACTGTGTATGATTTGAACCATTTCTGTGACACTAGTTATAGATTCCGATGCTTCACTCCAGGTTTACTGTATCCCATGGACCTTCATATTGACGATGAAACATAGAAATTGCATCAGAATTAAATAGAAAATGCACAATGATGACTTAAGTACAATAAGACTGAATATTCTAACTGACTATGTTTTGAACCATTCCTGTGACACTAGTTATAGATTCCGATGCTTCACTTCAGGTTTACTGTATCCCTTGGAACTTCTTATTGATGATGAAACACAGAAATTGCATTGGAATTAAATACAAAAGGCACAAAGCAGAATTAAGTACAAGAAGACTGACTCTTCTTACTGTCTATGTTTTGAACCATTCCTGTGACACTAGCTATAGATTCCGATGCTTCACTTCAGGTTTCATGTTTACTGTACCCCTCTGACCTTCTTATTGACGATGAAACACAGAAATTGCATCGGAATTAAATAGAAAAGGTACAATGCGGACTTAAGTACAAGAAGACTGACTCCTGTTACTGTCTATGATTTGAACCATTCCTGTGACACTAGTTATAGATTCCGATGCTTCACTCCAGGTTTACTATATCCCTTGTACCTTCTTATTGACGATGAAACACAGAAATTGCAACGGAATTAAATAGAAAAGGCACAATGCTGACTTAAGTACAAGAAGACTGACTCTTCTTACTGACTATGTTTTGAACCATTCCATTGACACTATTTATAGATTCCGATGCTTCACTCCATGTTTACTGTATCCCTTGGACCTTCTTATTGACGATGAAACACAGAAATTGCATCGGAATGAAATAGAAAAGGCACAATGCCGACTTAAGTACAAGAAGACTGACTCTTCTTACTGACTATGTTTTGAACCATTCCTGTGACACAAGTTATAGATAAGATGCTTCACTTCAGGTTTATTGTATACCTTGGATCTTCTTATTGACGATGAAAGACAGAAATTGCATCGGAATTAAATACAAACGGCACAATGCCGACTTAAGTACAAGAAGACTGACTCTTCCTACTGTCTATGTTTTGAAATATTCCTGTGACACTAGTTATAGATTCCGATGCTTCACTCCAGGTTTACTGTATCCCTTGGACCTTCTTATTGACGATGAAACACAGAAATTGCATCGGAATGAAATACAAAAGGCAGAATGCCGACTTAAGTACAAGAAGACCAACTCTTCTTACTGACTATGTTTTGACCCATTCCTGTGACACTAGTTATGGATTCCGATGCTTCACTTCAGGTTTACTGTATCCCTCTGACCTTCGTACTGACGATGAAACACAGAAATTGCATCGGAATTAATTACAAAAGGCACAATGCCGAATTAAGTTCAAGGAGACTGACTCTTCTTACTGTCTATTTTTGAACCAGTCCTGTGACACTGGTTATAGACTCCGATGCTTCACTCCAGGTTTACTGTATCCCTTGGTCCTTCTTATCGACGATGAAACACAGAAATTGCATCGGAATTAAATAGAAAAGGCACAATGCCGACTTAAGTACAAGAAGACTGAATCTTCTTACTGACTACGTTTTGAACCATTCCTGTGACACTAGTTATAAATTCCGATGTTAAACTTCAGGTTTACTGTACCCCTCTGACCTTCTTATTGACGATGAAAAACAGAAATTGCATCGGAATTAAAAAAAAAAGGCAAAATGCCGACTTCAGTACACGAAGACTGACACTTCTTACTGTCTATGTTTTGAACCATTCCTGTGTCACTAGTTATAGATTCCGATGCTACACTCCAGGTTTACTGTATCCCTTGGACCTTCTTATTGACGATGAAACACACAAATTGCATCGGAATTAAATAGAAAAGTCACTATGCCGACGTAAGTACAAGAAGACTGACTCTTCTTACTGTCTATGTTTTGAACCATTCCTGGGACACTAGTCATAGTTTCCGATGCTTCACTCCAGGTTTACTGTATCCCTTGGCCCTTCTTATTGACGATGAAACACAAAAATTGCATCGGAATTAAATACAAAATGCAAAATGACGACTGAAGTACACGAAGACTGACTCTTCTTACTGACTATGATTTGAACCATTCCTGTGACACTAGTTACGGATTCCGATGCTTCACTCCAGGTTTACTGTATCCCTTGGACCTTCTTATTGACGATAAAACACAGAAATTGCATCGGAATTAAATACAAAAGGCACAATGCCGACTTAAGTACAAGAAGACTAACTCTTCTTACTGACTATGCTTTGAACCATTCCTGTGATACTAGTTATGGATTCCGATACTTCATTTCAGGTTTACTGTATCCCTCTGACCTTCTTATTGGCGATGAAACACAGAAATTGCATCGGAATTAAATACAAAAGGCACAATGCCGAATTAAGTTCAAGAAGACTGACTCTTCTTACTGTCTATTTTTGAACCAGTCCTGTGACACTAGTAATAGACTCCGATGCTTCACTCTAGGTTTACTGTATCCCTTGGTACTTCTTATTGACGATGAAACACAGAAATTGCGTCGGAATTAAATGGAAAAGGCACAATGCCGACTTAAGTACAAGAAGACTGACTCTTCTTACTGACTATGTTTTGAACCATTCCTGTGACACCAGTTACAAATTCCGATGCTTCACTTCAGGTTTACTGTATCCCTTGGAACATCATGGTGACGATGAAACACAGAAAATGCATCGGAATTAAATACAAAAGGCACAGTGCAGAACTAAGTAGAAGGAGACTGACTCTTCTTACTGTCTATGTTTTGAACCATTCCTGTGACACTAGTTATAGATTCCGATGCTTCACTCCAGGTTTACTGTATCCCTTGGACCTTCTTATTGATGATGAAACACAGAAATTGCATCGGCATTAAATACAAAAGGCACAATGCCGACTTAAGGACAAGAAGACTGACTCGTCTTACTGACTATGTTTTGAACCATTCCTGTGACACTAGCTATAGATTCCGATGCTTCACTTCAGGTTTACTGTACCCCTCTGACCTTCTTATTGACGATGAAACACAGAAATTGCATCGGAATTAAATACAAAAGGCACAATGCCGACTTAAGTACAAGAAGACTGACTCTTCTTACTGTCTATGATTTGAACCATTCCATTGACACTAGTTATAGTTTCCGACGCTTCACTCCAGGTTTACTGTATCCCTTGGACCTTCTTATTGACGATGAAACACAGAAATTGCATCGGAATTAAATACAGAAGGCACAATGCCGACTTAAGGACAAGAAGACTGACTCTTCATACTGATTTTGTTTTGAACCATTCCTGAGACACTAGTTACAGTTTCCGATGCTTCAGGTTTATTGTATCCCTCTGACCTTCTTATTGACGATGAAACACAGAAATTGCACCGGAATTAAATACAAAAGGCACAATGCCGACTTAAGTTAAAGAAGTCTGACTCTTCTTACTGTCTATGATTTGAACCATTCCTGTGACACTAGTTATAGATTCCGATGCTTCACTCCAGGTTTACTGTATCCCATGGACCTTCATATTGACGATGAAACATAGAAATTGCATCAGAATTAAATAGAAAATGCACAATGATGACTTAAGTACAATAAGACTGAATATTCTAACTGACTATGTTTTGAACCATTCCTGTGACACTAGTTATAGATTCCGATGCTTCACTTCAGGTTTACTGTATCCCTTGGAACTTCTTATTGATGATGAAACACAGAAATTGCATTGGAATTAAATACAAAAGGCACAAAGCAGAATTAAGTACAAGAAGACTGACTCTTCTTACTGTCTATGTTTTGAACCATTCCTGTGACACTAGCTATAGATTCCGATGCTTCACTTCAGGTTTCATGTTTACTGTACCCCTCTGACCTTCTTATTGACGATGAAACACAGAATTTGCATCGGAATTAAATAGAAAAGGTACAATGCGGACTTCAGTACAAGAAGACTGACTCCTGTTACTGTCTATGATTTGAACCATTCCTGTGACACTAGTTATAGATTCCGATGCTTCACTCCAGGTTTACTATATCCCTTGTACCTTCTTATTGACGATGAAACACAGAAATTGCAACGGAATTGAATAGAAAAGGCACAATGCTGACTTAAGTACAAGAGGACTGACTCTTCTTACTGACTATGTTTTGAACCATTCCATTGACACTATTTATAGATTCCGATGCTTCACTCCATGTTTACTGTATCCCTTGGACCTTCTTATTGACGATGAAACACAGAAATTGCATCGGAATGAAATAGAAAAGGCACAATGCCGACTTAAGTACAAGAAGACTGACTCTTCTTACTGACTATGTTTTGAAACATTCCTGTGACACTAGTTATAGATAAGATGCTTCACTTCAGGTTTACTGTATACCTTGGACCTTCTTATTGACGATGAAAGACAGAAATTGCATCGGAATTAAATACAAACGGCACAATGCCGACTTAAGTACAAGAAGACTGACTCTTCCTACTGTCTATGTTTTGAAATATTCCTGTGACACTGGTTATAGACTCCGATGCTTCACTCCAGGTTTACTGTATCTCTTGGTCCTTCTTATCGACGATGAAACACAGAAATTGCATCGGAATTAAATAGAAAAGGCACAATGCCGACTTAAGTACAAGAAGACTGACTCTTCTTACTGACTACGGTTTGAACCATTCCTGTGACACTAGTTATAAATTCCGATGTTAAACTTCAGGTTTACTGTACCCCTCTGACCTTCTTATTGACGATGAAACACAGAAATTGCACCGGAATTAAAAAAAAAAGGCAAAATGCCGACTTAAGTACACGAAGACTGACACTTCTTACTGTCTATGTTTTGAACCATTCCTGTGTCACTAGTTATAGATTCCGATGCTACACTCCAGGTTTACTGTATCCCTTGGACCTTCTTATTGACGATGAAACACACAAATTGCATCGGAATTAAATAGAAAAGGCACTATGCCGACGTAAGTACAAGAAGACTGACTCTTCTTACTGTCTATGTTTTGAACCATTCCTGGGACACTAGTCATAGTTTCCGATGCTTCACTCCAGGTTTACTGTATCCCTTGGCCCTTCTTATTGACGATGAAACACAAATATTGCATCGGAATTAAATACAAAATGCAAAATGACGACTGAAGTACACGAAGACTGACTCTTCTTACTGACTATGATTTGAACCATTCCTGTGACACTAGTTACGGATTCCGATGCTTCACTCCAGGTTTACTGTATCCCTTGGACCTTCTTATTGACGATAAAACACAGAAATTGCATCGGAATTAAATACAAAAGGCACAATGCCGACTTAAGTACAAGAAGACTAACTGTTCTTACTGACTATGCTTTGAACCATTCCTGTGATACTAGTTATGGATTCCGATACTTCATTTCAGGTTTACTGTATCCCTCTGACCTTCTTATTGGCGCTGAAACACAGAAATTGCATCGGAATTAAATACAAAAGGCACAATGCCGAATTAAGTTCAAGAAGACTGACTCTTCTTACTGTCTATTTTTGAACCAGTCCTGTGACACTAGTAATAGACTCCGATGCTTCACTCTAGGTTTACTGTATCCCTTGGTCCTTCTTATTGACGATGAAACACAGAAATTGCGTCGGAATTAAATGGAAAAGGCACAATGCCGACTTAAGTACAAGAAGACTGACTCTTCTTACTGACTATGTTTTGAACCATTCCTGTGACACCAGTTACAAATTCCGATGCTTCACTTCAGGTTTACTGTATCCCTTGGAACATCATGGTGACGATGAAACACAGAAAATGCATCGGAATTAAATACAAAAGGCACAGTGCAGAACTAAGTACAAGGAGACTGACTCTTCTTACTGTCTATGTTTTGAACCATTCCTGTGACACTAGTTATAGATTCCGATGCTTCACTCCAGGTTTACTGTATCCCTTGGACCTTCTTATTGATGATGAAACTCAGAAATTGCATCGGCATTAAATACAAAAGGCACAATGCCGACTTAAGGACAAGAAGACTGACTCGTCTTACTGACTATGTTTTGAACCATTCCTGTGACACTAGCTATAGATTCCGATGCTTCACTTCAGGTGTACTGTACCCCTCTGACCTTCTTATTGACGATGAAACACAGAAATTGCATCGGAATTAAATACAAAAGGCACAATGCCGACTTAAGTACAAGAAGACTGACTCTTCTTACTGTCTATGGTTTGAACCATTCCATTGACACTAGTTATAGTTTCCGACGCTTCACTCCAGGTTTACTGTATCCCTTGGACCTTCTTATTGACGATGAAACACAGAAATTGCATCTTAATTAAATACAGAAGGCACAATGCCGACTTAAGGACAAGAAGACTGACTCTTCATACTGACTTTGTTTTGAACCATTCCTGAGACACTAGTTACAGTTTCCGATGCTTCAGGTTTATTGTATCCCTCTGTCCTTCTTATTGACGATGAAACACAGAAATTGCACCGGAATTAAATACATAAGGCACAATGCCGACTTAAGTTAAAGAAGTCTGACTCTTCTTACTGTCAATGATTTGAACCATTCCTGTGACACTAGTTATAGATTCCGATGCTTCACTCCAGGTTTACTGTATCCCTTGGACCTTCATATTGATGATGAAACACAGAAATTGCATCGGAATTAAATACAAAAGGCACAAAGCAGAACTAAGTACAAGAAGACTGACTCTTTTTACTGTCTATGTTTTGAACCATTCCTGTGACACTAGCTATAGATTCCGATGCTTCACTTCAGGTTTCATGTTTACTGTACCCCTCTGACCTTCTTATTGACGATGAAACACAGAAATTGCATCGGAATTAAATAGAAAACGTACAATGCCGACTTAAGTACAAGAAGACTGACTCTTCTTACTGTCTATGATTTGAACCATTCCTGTGACACTAGTTATAGATTCCGATCCTTCACTCCAGGTTTACTGTATCCCTTGGACCTTCTTATTGACGATGAAACACAGAAATTGCATCGGATTTACATACAAAAGGCACAATGCCGACTTAAGTACAAGAAGACTGACACATCTTACTGACTATGTTTTGAACCATTCCTGTGACACTAGCTATAGATTCCGAAGCTTCACTTCTGGTTTACTGTATCCCTTGGACCTTCTAATAGACGATGAATTACAGAAATTGCATCGCATTTAAATAGAAAGGGCACAATGTCGACGTAAGTACAAGAAGGCTGACTCTTCTTACTGTCTGTGTTTTGAACCATTCCTGTGACACTAGTTATAGATTCCGATGCTTCACTTTAGGTTTACTATATCCCTTGGACCTTCTTATTGACGATGAAACACAGAAATTGCAACGGAATTAAATAGAAAAGGCACTATGCTGACTTAAGTACAAGAAGACTGACTCTTCTTACTGACTATGATTTGAACCATTCCATTGACACTAGTTATAGATTCCGATGCTTCACTCCATGTTTACTGTATCCCTTGGACCTTCTTATTGACGATGAAACACAGAAATTGCATCGGAATGAAATAGAAAGGGCACAATGCCGACTTAAGTACAAGAAGACTGACTCTTCTTACTGACTATGTTTTGAACCATTCCTGTTACACTAGTTATAGATCCGATGCTTCACTTCAGGTTTACTGCATACCTTGGACCTTCTTATTGACGATGAAAGACAGAAATTGCATCGGAATTAAATACAAACGGCACAATGCCGACTTAAGTACAAGAAGACTGACTCTTCCTACTGTCTATGTTTTGAAATATTCCTGTGACACTAGTTATAGATTCCGATGCTTCACTCCAGGTTTACTGTATCCCTTGGACCTTCATATTGACGATGAAACACAGAAATTGCATCGGAATTAAATACAAAAGGCACAATGCCGACTTAAGTACAAGAAGACCAACTCTTCTTACTGACTATGTTTTGACCCATTCCTGTGACACTAGTTATGGATTCCGATGCTTCACTTCAGGTTTACTGTATCCCTCTGACCTTCTTACTGACGATGAAACACAGAAATTGCATCGGAATTAAATACAAAAGGCACAATGCCGAATTAAGTTCAAGAAGACTGACTCTTCTTACTGTCTATTTTTGAACCAGTCCTGTGACACTAGTTATAGACTCCGATGCTTCACTCCAGTTTTACTGTATCCCTTGGTCCTTCTTATTGACGATGAAACACAGAAATTGCATCGGAATTAAATAGAAAAGGCACAATGCCGACTTAAGTACAAGAAGACTGACCCTTCTTAGTGACTATGTTTTTGAACCATTCCTGTGACACTAGTTATAAATTCCGATGTTACACTTCAGGTTTACTGTATCCCATGGACATTCTTACTGACGATGAAATACAGAAATTGCATCGGAATTAAATACAAAAGGCACAGTGCAGAATTAAGTACAAGGAGACCGACTCTTCTTACTGTCTATGCTTTGAACCATTCCTGTGACACTAGTTATAGATTCCGATGCTGCACTCGAGGTTTACTGTATCCCTCTGACCTTCTTATTGACGATGAAACACAGAAACTGCATCGGAATTAAATACAAAAGGCACAATGCCAGCTTAAGTACAAGAAGACTGACTCATCTTACTGTCTATGTTTTGAAATATTCCATTGACACTAGTTCTAGATTCCGATGCTTCACTTCAGGTTTACTGTACCCCTCTGACCTTCTTATTGACGATGAAACACAGAAATTGCATCGGAATTAAATACAAAAGGCAAAATGCCGACTTAAGTACACGAAGACTGACACTTCTTACTGTCTATGTTTTGAACCTTTCCTGTGTCACTAGTCATAGATTCCGATGCTACACTCCAGGTTTACTGTATCCCTTGGACCTTCTTATTGACGATGAAACACACAAATTGCATCGGAATTAAATAGAAAAGGCACTATGCCGACGTAAGTACAAGAAGACTGACTCTTCTTACTGTCTATGTTTTGAACCATTCCTGGGACACTAGTCATAGTTTCCGATGCTTCACTCCAGGTTTACTGTATCCCTTGGCCCTTCTTATTGACGATGAGACACAGAAATTGCATCGGAATTAAATACAAAATGCACAACGCCGACTTAAGTACAAGAAGACTAACTCTTCTTACTGACTATGTTTTGAAATATTCCTGTGACACTAGTTATGGATTCCGATGCTTCACTTCAGGTTTACTGTATCCCTCTGACATTCTTATTGACGATGAAACACAGAAATTGCATCGGAATTAAATACAAAAGGCACAATGCCGAATTCAGTTCAAGAAGACTGACTCTTCTTACTGTCTGATTTTGAACCACTCCTGTGACACTAGTTATAGATCCGATACTTCACTTCAGGCTTACTGTATACCTTGGACCTTCTTACTGACGATGAAACACAGAAATTGCATCGGAATTAAATACAAAAGGCACAAAGCAGAATTAAGGTCAAGAAGACTGACTCTTCTTACTGTCTATGTTTTGAACCACTCCTGTGACACTAGTTATAGATTCCGATGCTTCAAACCAGGTTTACTGTATCCCTTGGACCTTCGTATTGACGATGAAACACAGAAATTGCATCGGAATTAAATAGAAAAGGCACAATGCCGACTTAACTACAAGAAGACTGACTCTTCTTACTGACTATGCTTTGAACCATTCCATTGACACTAGTTATAGATTCCGATGCTTCACTCCATGTTTACTGTATCCCTTGGACCTTCTTATTGACGATGAAACACAGAAATTGCATTGGAATTAAATACAAAAGGCACAATGCCGACTTAAGGACAAGATGACTGACTCTTCTTACTGACTATGTTTTGAAGCATTCCTGTGACACCAGTTATAGATTCCGAAGCTTCACTTCAGGTTTATTGTATCCCTCTGACCTTCTTATTGACGATGAAACACAGAAAATGCATCGGAATTAAATACAAAAGGCACAATGTCGACGTAAGTACAAGGAGACTGACTCTTCTTACTGTCTATGTTTTGAACCATTCCTGTGACACTAGTTATAGATTCCGATGCTTCACTCCAGTTTTACTATATCCCTTGGACCTTCTTTTTGACGATGAAACACAGAAATTCCATCGGAATTAAATAGAAAAGGCACAATGCCGACTTAAGTACAAGAAGACTGACTCTTCTTACTAACTATGCTTTGAACCATTCCATTGACACTAGTTATAGATTCCGATGCTTCACTCCATGTTTACTGTATCCCTTGGACCTTCTTATTGACGATGAAACACAGAAATTGCATCGGAATTAAATACAAAATGCACAATGCCGACTTAAGGGCAAGAAGACTGACTCTTCTTACTGACTTTGCTTTGAACCATTCCTGTGACACTAGTTATAGATTCCGATGCTTCACTTCTGGTTTATTGTATCCCTCTGACCTTCATATTGACGATGAAACACAGAAATTGCATCGGAATTAAATAAAAAGGCACAATGCCGACTTAAGTACAAGAAGACTGACTCATCTTACAGTCTATGTTTTGAAATATTCCATTGACACTAGTTATAGATTCCGATGCTTCACTCCAGGTTTACTGTATCCCTTAGACCTTGTTATTGATGATGAAACACAGAAATATCATTGGAACTAATTACAAAAGGCACAATGCCGACATAAGGACAAGAAGACTGACTCTTCTTACTGACTATGTTTTGAAGCATTCCTGTGACACTAGCTACAGATTCCGAAGCTTCACTTCAGGTTTACTGTATCCCTTGGACCTTCTTATTGACGATGAAACACAGAAATTGCATTGGAATTAAATACAAAAGGTACAATGCCGACTTAAGGACAAGAAGGCTGACTCTTTTTACTGACTTTGTTTTGTACCATTCCTGTGACACTAGTTATAGATTCCGATGCTTCACTTCAGGTTTATTGTATCCCTCTGACCTTATTGGCGATGAAACACAGAAATTGCCTCGGAATTAAATACAAAAGGCACAATGCCGACTTAAGTACAAGTAGACTGACTCTTCTTACTGACTATGTTTGAACAATTCCTGTGACACTAGTTATAGATTCCGATGCTTCACTCCAGGTTTACTATATCCCTTGGACCTTCTTATTGACGATGAAACACAGAAATTGCATCGGAATTAAATAGAAAAGGCACAATGCCGACTTAAGTACAAGAAGACTGACTCTTCTTACTGACTATGTTTTGAACCATTCCATTGACACTAGTTATAGATTCCGATGCTTCACTCCATGTTTGCTGTATCCCTTGGACCTTCTTATTGACGATGAAACACAGAAATTGCATCGGAATTAAATACAAAAGGCACAATGCCGACATAAGGACAAAAAGACTGACTCTTCTTACTGACTTTGCTTTGAACCATTCCTGTGACACTAGTTATAGATTCCGATGCTTCACTTCAGGTTTATTGTATTCCTTTGACCTTCTTATTGGCGATGAAACACAGAAATTGCATCGGAATTAAATAGAAAAGGCACAATGCCGACTTAAGTACAAGAAGACTGACTCTTCTTACTGACTATATTTTGAACCATTCATGTGACACTAGTTATAGATTCCGAAGCTTCAGTCGAGGTTTACTGTATCGGTTGGACCTTCATATTGACGATGAAACGCAAAAATTGCATCAGAATTAAATAGAAAATGCACAATGATGACTTAAGTACAATAAGACTGACTCTTCTTACTGACTATGTTTTGAACCATTCCTGTGACACTAGTTATAGATCCGATGCTTCACTTCATTTTTACTGTATACCTTGGACCTTGTTATTGACGATGAAACACAGAAATTGCATCGGAATTAAATACAAATGCACAAAGCAGAATTAAGGTCAAGAAGACTGACTCTACTTACTGTCTATGCTTTGAACCATTCCTGTGACACTAGTTATAGATTCCGATGCTTCACTCCAGATTTACTGTATCCCTTGGACCTTCTTATTGACGATGAAACACAGAAATTGCATCGGAATTAATTGCAAAAGGCACAATGCCGACATAAGGACAAGAAGACTGACTCTTCTTACTGACTATGTTTGAAGCATTCCTGTGCCACTAGCTATAGATTCCGAAGCTTCACTTCAGGTTTACTGTATCCCTTGGACCATCATACTGACGAAGAAACACAGAAATTGCATTGGAATTAAATTCAAAAGGCACAATGCCGACTTAAGGACAAGAAGACTGACGCTTCTTACTGACTTTGTTTTGAACCATTGCTGTGACACTAGTTATAGATTCCGATGCTTCACTTCAGGTTTATTGTATCCCTCTGACCCTCTTATTGACGATGAAACACAGAAATTGCATCGGAATTAAATAGAAAAGGCACAATGTCGACGTAAGTACAAGAAGACTGACTCTTCTTACTGTCTATGTTTTGAACCATTCCTGTGACACTAGTTATAGATTCCGATGCTTCACTCCAGGTTTACTGCATCCCTTGGACCTTCTTATTGACGATGAACTACAGAAATTGCATCAGAATTAAATACAAAATTCACAATGCCGACTTAAGTACAAGAAGACTAACTCTTCTTACTGACTATGTTTTGAACCATTCCTGTGACACTAGTTATGGATTCCGATGCTTCACTTCAGGTTTACTGTATCCCTCTGACCTTCTTATTGACGATGAAACACAGAAATCGCATCAGAATTAAATAGAAAAGGCACAATGACGACTTAAGTACAAGAAGACTGACTCTTCTTACTGTCTATGTTTTGAACCATCCCTGTGACACTAGTTATAGATTCCGATGCTACACTCCAGTTTTACTATATCCCTTGGACCTTCTAATTGAAGATGAAACACAGAAATTGCATCGGAATTAAAAAGAAAAATCACAATGCCGACTTAAGTACAAGAAGACTGACTCCTCTTACTGACTATGTCTTGAACCATTCCATTGCCACTAGTTATAGAGTCCGATGCTTCACTCCAGGTTTACTGTATCCCTTGGACCTTCTTATTGACGATGAAACACAGAAATTGCATAGGAATTAAATAGAAAAGGCACAATGCCGACTTAAGTACAAAAACCTGACTCTTCTTACTGACTATGTTTTGAACCCTTCCTGTGACACTAGTTATAGATCCGATGCTTCACTTCAGGCTTACTTTATACCTTTGACCTTCTTACTGACGATGAAACACAGAAATTGCATCGGAATTAAATACAAAAGGCACAAAGCAGAATTAAGGTCAAGAAGACAGACTCTTCTTACTGTCTATGTTTTGAACCACTCCTGTGACACTAGTTATAGATTCCGATGCTTCACTCCAGGTTTACTGTATCCCTTGGACCTTCTTATTGACAATGAAACACAGAAATTGCATCGGAATTAATTACAAAAACCACAATGGCGACATAAGGACAAGAAGACTGACTCTTCTTACTGACTATGTTTGAAGCATTCCTGTGCCACTAGCTATAGATTCCGAAGCTTCACTTCAGGTTTACTGTATCCCTTGGACCATCATATTGACGAAGAAACACAGAAATTGCATTGGAATTAAATTCAAAAGGCACAATGCCGACTTAAGGACAAGAAGACTGACTCTTCTTACTGACTTTGTTTTGAACCATTCCTGTGACACTAGTTATAGATTCCGATGCTTCACTTCAGGTTTATTGTATCCCTCTGACCCTCTTATTGACGATGAAACACAGAAATTGCATCGGAATTAAATAGAAAAGGCACAATGTCGACGTAAGTACAAGAAGACTGACTCTTCTTACTGTCTATGTTTTGAACCATTCCTGTGACACTAGTTATAGATTCCGATGCTTCACCCCAGGTTTACTGCATCCCTTGGACCTTCTTATAGACGATGAACTACAGAAATTGCATCAGAATTAAATACAAAATTCACAATGCCGACTTAAGTACAAGAAGACTAACTCTTCTTACTGACTATGTTTTGAACCATTCCTGTGACACTAGTTATGGATTCCGATGCTTCACTTCAGGTTTACTGTATCCCTCTGACCTTCTTATTGACGATGAAACAGAGAAATCGCATCAGAATTAAATAGAAAAGGCACAATGCCGACTTAAGTACAAAAACCTGACTCTTCTTACTGACTATGTTTGAACCCTTCCTGTGACACTAGTTATAGATCCGATGCTTCACTTCAGGATTACTTTATACCTTTGACCTTCTTACTGACGATGAAACACAGAAATTGCATCGGAATTAAATACAAAAGGCACAAAGCAGAATTAAGGTCAAGAAGACTGACTCTTCTTACTGTCTATGCTTTGAACCACTCCTGTGACACTAGTTATAGATTCCGATGCTTCACTCCAGGTTTACTGTATCCCTTGAACCTTCTTATTGACAATGAAACACAGAAATTGCATCGGAATTAATTACAAAAGCCACAATGGCGACATAAGGACAAGAAGACTGACTCTTCTTACTGACTATGATTTGAAGCATTCCTGTGACACCAGTTATAGATTCCGAAGCTTCACTTCAGGTTTATTGTATCCCTCTGACCTTCTTATTGACGATGAAACACAGAAAATGCATCGGAATTAAATAGAAAAGGCACAATGTCGACGTAAGTACAAGAAGACTGACTCTTCTTACTGTCTATGTTTTGAACCATTGCTGTGACACTAGTTATAGATTCCGATGCTTCACTCCAGGTTTACTGCATCCCTTGGACCTTCTTTTTGACGATGAAACACAGAAATTGCATCGGAATTAAATAGAAAAGGCACAATGCCGACTTAAGTACAAGAAGACTGACTCTTCTTACTGACTATGCTTTGAACCATTCCATTGACACTAGTTATAGATTCCGATGCTTCACTCCATGTTTACTGTATCCCTTGGACCTTATTATTGACGATGAAACACAGAAATTGCATCGGAATTAAATACAAAAGGTACAATGCCGACTTAAGGACAAGAAGACTGACTCTTTTTACTGACTTTGCTTTGTACCATTCCTGTGACACTAGTTATAGATTCCGATGCTTCACTTCAGGTTTATTGTATCCCTCTGACCTTCTTATTGGCGATGAAACACAGAAATTGCCTCGGAATTAAATACAATAGGCACAATGCCGACTTAAGTACAAGAAGACTGACTCTTCTTACTGACTATGTTTTGAACCATTCCTGTGACACTAGTTATAGATTCCGATGCTTCACTCCAGGTTTTCTATATCCCTTGGACGTTCTTATTGACGATGAAACACAGAAATTGCATCGGAATTAAATAGAAAAGGGACAATGCCGACTTAAGTACAAGAAGACTGACTCTTCTTACTGACTATGTTTTGAACCATTCCATTGACACTAGTTATAGATTCCGATGCTTCACTCCATGTTTACTGTATCCCTTGGACCTTCTTATTGACGATGAAACACAGAAATTGCATCGGAATTAAATACAAAAGGCACAATGCCGACTTAAGGACAAGAAGACTGACTCTTCTTACTGACTTTGCTTTGAACCATTCCTGTGACACTAGTTATAGATTCCGATGCTTCACTTCAGGTGTATTGTATCCCTCTGACCTTCTTATTGGCGATGAAACACAGAAATTGCATCGGAATTAAATAGAAAAGGCACAATGCCGACTTAAGTACAAGAAGACTGACTCTTCTTACTGACTATATTTTGAACCATTAATGTGACACTAGTTATAGATTGGGATGAATCAGTCGAGGTTTACTGTATCGGTTGGACCTTCATATTGACGATGAAACACAGAAATTGCATCGGAATTAAATACAAAAGGCACAATGCCGACTTAAGGACAACAAGATTGCCTCTTCTTACTGACTATGCTTTGAACCATTCCTGTGACACTAGTTATAGTTTCCGATGCTTCACTCCAGTTTTACTGTATCCCTTGGACCTTCTTATTGACGATGAAACACAGATATTGCATCGGAATTAATTACAAAAGGCACAATGCCGACATAAGGACAAGAAGGCTGACTCTTCTTACTGACTATGTTTTGAAGCATTCCTGTGACACTAGCTATAGATTCCGAAGCTTCACTTCAGGTTTACTGTATCCCTTGGACCTTCGTATTGACGATGAAACACAGAAATTGCATCGGAATTAAATACAAAAGGCACAATGCCGACTTAAGGACAAGAAGACTGACTCTTCTTACTGACTTTGTTTTGAACCATTCCTGTGACACTAGTTATAGATTCCGATGCTTCACTTCAGGTTTTGTATCCCTCTGACCTTCTTATTGACAATGAAACACAGAAACTGCATCGGAATTAAATAGAAAAGGCACAATGTCGACGTAAGTACAAGAAGACTGACTCTTCTTACTGTCTATGCTTTGAACCATTCCTGTGACACTAGTTATAGATTCCGATGCTTCACTCGAGTTTTACTATATCCCTTGGACCTTCTTATTGACGATGAAACACAGAAATTGCATCGGAATTAAATAGAAAAGGCACAATGCCGACTTAAGTACAAGAAGACTGACTCTCCTTACTGACTATGTTTTAAACCATTCCATTGACACTAGTTACAGATTCCGATGCTTCACTCCAGGTTTACTGTATCCCTTGGACCTTCTTATTGACGATGAAACACAGGAATTGCATCGGAATTAAATACAAAACGCACAATGCCGACTTAAGGACAAGAAGCTGACTCTTCTTACTGACTTTTCTTTGAACCATTCCTGTGACACTAGTTATAGATTCCGATGCTTCACTCCAGGTTTACTGCATCCCTTGGACCTTCTTATTGATGATGAACTACAGAAATTGCATCGGAATTAAATACAAAAGGCACAATGCCGACTTAAGTACAAGAAGACTAACTCTTCTTACTGACTATGTTTTGAACCATTCCTGTGACACTAGTTATGGATTCCGATGCTTCACTTCAGGTTTACTGTATCCCTCTGACCTTCTTATTGACGATGAAACACAGAAATCGCATCAGAATTAAATAGAAAAAGCACAATGCCGACTTAAGTACAAGAAGACTGACTCTTCTTACTGTCTATGATTTGAACCATCCCTGTGACCCTAGTTATAGATTCCGATGCTTCACTCCAAGTTTACTGTATCCTTTGGTCCTTCTTATTGACGATGAAACACAGAAATTGCATCGGAATTAATTACAAAAGCACAATGCCGACATAAGGACAAGAAGACTGACTCTTCTTACTGACTATGTTTTGAAGCATTCCTGTGACACTAGCTATAGATTCCGAAGCTTCACTTCAGGTTTACTGTATCCCTTGGACCTTCTTATTGACGATGAAACACAGAAATTGCATCGGAATTAAATACAAAAGGTACAATGCCGACTTAAGGACAAGAAGACTGACTCTTTTTACTGACTTTGTTTTGTACCATTCCTGTGACACTAGTTATAGATTCCGATGCTTCACTTCAGGTTTATTGTATCCCTCTGACCTTATTGGCGATGAAACACAGAAATTGCCTCGGAATTAAATACAAATGGCACAATGCCGACTTAAGTACAAGTAGACTGACTCTTCTTACTGACTATGCTTTGAACAATTCCTGTGACACTAGTTATAGATTCCGATGCTTCACTCCAGGTTTACTATAGCCCTTGGACCTTCTTATTGACGATGAAACACAGAAATTGCATCGGAATTAAATAGAAAAGGCACAATGCCGACTTAAGTACAAGAAGACTGACTCTTCTTACTGACTATGTTTTGAACCATTCCATTGACACTAGTTATAGATTCCGATGCTTCACTCCATGTTTACCGTATCCCTTGGACCTTCTTATTGGCGATGAAACACAGAAATTGCATCGGAATTAAATACAAAAGGCACAATGCCGACATAACGACAAAAAGACTGACTCTTCTTACTGACTTTGCTTTGAACCATTCCTGTGACACTAGTTATAGATTCCGATGCTTCACTTCAGGTTTATTGTATCCCTCTGACCTTCTTATTGGCGATGAAACACAGAAAT
Source organism: Schistocerca piceifrons (assembly GCF_021461385.2). NCBI lineage: Eukaryota > Metazoa > Arthropoda > Insecta > Orthoptera > Acrididae > Schistocerca > Schistocerca piceifrons. Next base: position 8,605 of record NW_025728192.1, on the reverse strand, counting down.
TGCATCGGAATTAAATAGAAAAGGCGCAATGCCGACTTAAGTACAAGAAGACTGACTCTTCTTACTGACTATATTTTGAACCATTCCTGTGACACTAGTTATAGATTCCGATGCTTCAGTCGAGGTTTACTGTATCGGTTGGACCTTCATATTGACGATGAAACGCAAAAATTGCATCAGAATTAAATAGAAAATGCACAATGATGACTTATGTACAATAAGACTGACTCTTCTTACTGACTATGTTTTGAACCATTCCTGTGACACTAGTTATAGATCCGATGCTTCACTTCATTTTTACTGTATACCTTGGACCTTGTTATTGACGATGAAACACAGAAATTGCATCGGTATTAAATACAAAAGGCACAAAGCAGAATTAAGGTCAAGAAGGCTGACTCTTCTTACAGTCTATGCTTTGAACCATTCCTGTGACACTAGTTATAGATTCCGATGCTTCACTCCAGGTTTACTGTATCCCGTGGACCTTCTTATTGACGATGAAACACAGAAATTGCATCGGAATTAATTACAAAAGGCACAATGCCGACATAAGGACAAGAAGACTGACTCTTCTTACTGACTATGTTTGAAGCATTCCTGTGCCACTAGCTACAGATTCCGAAGCTTCACTTCAGGTTTACTGTATCCCTTGGACCATCATATTGACGAAGAAACACTGAAATTGCATTGGAATGAAATTCAAAAGGCACAATGCCGACTTAAAGACAAGAAGACTGACTCTTCTTACTGACTTTGTTTTGAACCATTCTGTGACACTAGTTATAGATTCCGATGCTTCACTTCAGGTTTATTGTATCCCTCTGACCTTCTTATTGACGATGAAACACAGAAATTGCATCGGAATTAAATAGAAAAGGCACAATGTCGACGTAAGTACAAGAAGACTGACTCTTCTTACTGTCTATGTTTTGAACCATTCCTGTGACACTAGTTATAGATTCCGATGCTTCACTCCAGGTTTACTGCATCCCTTGGACCTTCTTATTGACGATGAACTACAGAAATTGCATCAGAATTAAATAAAAAATTCACAATGCCGACTTAAGTACAAGAAGACTAACCCTTCTTACTGACTATGTTTTGAACCATTCCTGTGACACTAGTTATGGATTCCGATGCTTCACTTCAGGTTTACTGTATAACTCTGACCTTCTTATTGACGATGAAACACAGAAATCGCATAAGAATTAAATAGAAAAGGCACAATGCCGACTTAAGTACTAGAAAACAGACTCTTCTTACTGTCTATGTTTTGAACCATCCCTGTGACACTAGTTATAGATTCCGATGCTACACTCCAGTTTTACTATATCCCTTGGACCTTCTAATTGAAGATGAAACACAGAAATTGCGTCGGATTAAAAAGAAAAATCATAATGCCGACTTAAGTACAAAAACCTGACTCTTCTTACTGACTATGTTTTGAACCATTCCTGTGACACTAGTTATAGATCCGATGCTTCACTTCAGGCTTACTGTATACCTTTGACCTTCTTACTGACGATGAAACACAGAAATTGCATCGGAATTAAATACAAAAGGCACAAAGCTGAATTAAGGTCAAGAAGACTGACTCTTCTTACTGTCTATGTTTTGAACCCCTCCTGTGACACTAGTTATAGATTCCGATGCATCACTCCAGTTTAACTATATCCCTTGGACCTTCTTTTTGACGATGAAACACAGAAATTGCATCGGAATTAAATAGAAAAGGCACAATGCCGACTTAAGTACAAGAAGACTGACTCTTCTGACTGACTATGCTTTGAACCATTCCATTGACACTAGTTATAGATTCCGATGCTTCACTCCATGTTTACTGTATCCCTTGGACCTTCTTATTGACGATGAAACACAGAAATTGCATCGGAATTAAATACAAAAGGTACAATGCCGACTTAAGGACAAGAAGACTGACTCTTTTTACTGACTTTGTTTTGTACCATTCCTGTGACACTAGTTATAGATTCTGATGCTTCACTTCAGGTTTATTGTATCCCTCTGACCTTCTTAGTGGCGATGAAACACAGAAATTGCCTCGGAATTAAATACAAAAGGCGCAATGCCGACTTAAGTACAAGAAGACTGACTCTTCTTACTGACTATGTTTTGAACCATTCCTGTGACACTAGTTATAGATTCCGATGCTTCACTCCAGGTTTTCTATATCCCTTGGACGTTCTTATTGACGATGAAACACAGAAATTGCATCGGAATTAAATAGAAAAGGGACAATGCCGACTTAAGTACAAGAAGACTGACTCTTCTTACTGACTATGTTTTGAACCATTCCATTGACACTAGTTATAGATTCCGATGCTTCACTCCATGTTTACTGTATCCCTTGGACCTTCTTATTGACGATGAAACACAGAAATTGCATCGGAATTAAATACAAAAGGCACAATGCCGACTTAAGGACAAGAAGACTGACTCTTCTTACTGACTTTGCTTTGAACCATTCCTGTGACACTAGTTATAGATTCCGATGCTTCACTTCAGGTTTATTGTATCCCTCTGACGTTCTTATTGGCGATGAAACACAGAAATTGCATCGGAATTAAATAGAAAAGGCACAATGCCGACTTAAGTACAAGAAGACTGACTCTTCTTACTGACTATATTTAGAACCATTCCTGTGACACTAGTTATAGATTCCGATGATTCAGTCGAGGTTTACTGTATCGGTTGGACCTTCATATTGACGATGAAACGCAGAAATTGCATCAGAATTAAATAGAAAATGCACAATGATGACTTAAGTACAAAAAGACTGACTCTTCTTACTGTCTATGTTTTGAGCCATTTCTGTGACACTAGTTATAGATTCCGATGCTTCACTCCTTCTTTACTGCATCCCTTGGACCTTCTTATTGACGATGAAACACAGAAATTGCATCGGAATTAAATAAAAAAGGCACAATGCCGACTTAAGGACAACAAGATTGACTCTTCTTACTGACTATGCTTTGAACCATTCCTGTGACACTAGTTATAGTTTCCGATGCTTCACTCCAGGTTTACTGTATCCCTTGGACCTTCTTATTGACGATGAAACACAGATATTGCATCGGAATTAATTACAAAAGGCACAATGCCGACATAAGGACAAGAAGACTGACTCCTCTTACTGACTAGGTTTTGAAGCATTCCTGTGACACTAGCTATAGATTCCGAAGCTTCACTTCAGGTTTACTGTATCTCTTGGACCTTCTTATTGACGATGAAACACAGAAATTGCATCGGAATTAAATACAAAAGGCACAATGCCGACTTAAGGACAAGAAGACTGACTCTTCTTACTGACTTTGTTTTGAACCATTCCTGTGACACTAGTTATAGATTCCGATGCTTCTCTTCAGGTTTATTGTATCCCTCTGACCTTCTTATTGACGATGAAACACAGAAATTGCATCGGAATTAAATAGAAAAGGCACAATGTCGACGTAAGTACAAGAAGACTGACTCTTCTTACTGTCTATGTTTTGAACCATTCCTGTGACACTAGTTATAGATTCCGATGCTTCACTCGAGGTTTACTATATCCCTTGGACCTTCTCATTGACGATGAAACACAGAAATTGCATCGGAATTAAATAGAAAAGGCACAATGCCGACTTAAGTACAAGAAGACTGACTCTCCTTACTGACTATGTTTTAAACCATTCCATTGACACTAGTTACAGATTCCGATGCTTCACTCCAGGTTTATTGTATCCCTCTGACCTTCTTATTGACGATGAAACACAGGAATTGCATCGGAATTAAATACAAAACGCACAATGCCGACTTAAGGACAAGACGCTGTATCTTCTTACTGACTTTTCTTTGAACCATTCCTGTGACACTAGTTATAGATTCCGATGCTTCACTTCAGGTTTATTGTATCCCTCTGACCTTCTTATTGACGATGAAACACAGAAATTGCATCGGAATAAAATAGAAAAGGCACAATGCCGACATAAGTACAAGAAGACTGACTCTTCTTACTGACTATGTTTGAACCATTCCTGTGACACTAGTTATAGATTCCGATGCTTTACTCCAGTTTTACTGCATCCCTTGGACCTTCTTGTTGACGATGAAACACAGAAATTGCATCGGAATTAAATACAAAAGGCACAATGGCGACTTAAGTACAAGAAGACTATTTCTTCTTACTGACTATGTTTTGAACCATTCCTGTGACACTAGTTATGGATTCCGATGCTTCACTTCAGGTTTACTGTATCCCTCTGACCTTCTTATTGACGATGAAACACAGAAATCGCATCAGAATTAAATAGAAAAGGCACAATGCCGACTTAAGTACAAGAAGACTGACTCTTCTTACTGTCTATGATTTGAACCACCCCTGTGACACTAGTTATAGATTCCGATGCTTCACTCCAAGTTTACTGTATCCCTTGGTCCTTCTTATTGACGATGAAACACAGAAATTGCATCGGAATTAATTACAAAAGGCACAATGCCGACATAAGGACAAGAAGACTGACTCCTCTTACTGACTACGTTTTGAAGCATTCCTGTGACACTAGCTATAGATTCCGAAGCTTCACTTCAGGTTAATGTATCCCTTGGACCTTCTTATTGACGATGAAACACAGAAATTGCATCGGAATTAAATACAAAAGGTACAATGCCGACTTAAGGACAAGAAGACTGACTCTTTTTACTGACTTTGTTTTGTACCATTCCTGTGACACTAGTTATAGATTCCGATTCTTCACTTCAGGTTTATTGTATCCCTCTGACCTTCTTATTGGCGATGAAACACAGAAATTGCATCGGAATTAAATAGAAAAGGCACAATGCCGACTTAAGTACAAGAAGACTGACTCTTCTTACTGACTATGTTTTGAACCATTCCATTGACACTAGTTATAGATTCCGATGCTTCACTCCATGTTTACTGTATCCCTTGGACCATCTTATTGACGATGAAACACAGAAATTGCATCGGAATTAAATAGAAAAGGCACAATGCCGACTTAAGGACAAGAAGACTGACTCTTCTTACTGACTTTGCCTTGAACCATTCCTGTGACACTAGTTATAGATTCCGATGCTTCACTTCAGGTTTATTGTATCCCTCTGACCTTCTTATGGCGATGAAACACAGAAATTGCATAAGAATTAAATAGAAAAGGCACAATGCCGACTTAAGTACAAGAAGACTGACTCTTCTTACTGACTATATTTTGAACCATTCCTGTGACACTAGTTATAGATTCCGATGCTTCAGTCGAGGTTCACTGTATCGGTTGGACCTTCATATTGACGATGAAACGCAGAAATTGCATCAGAATTAAATAGAAAATGCACAATGATGACTTAAGTACAATAAGACTGACTCTTCTTACTGACTATGTTTTGAACCATTCCTGTGACACTAGTTATAGATCCGATGCTTCACTTCATTTTTACTTTATACCTTGGACCTTCTTATTGACGATGAAACACAGAAATTGCATCGGAATTAAATACAAAAGGCACAAAGCAGAATTAAGGTCAAGAAGACTCACTCTTCTTACTGTCTATGCTTTGAACCATTCCTGTGACACTAGTTATAGATTCCGATGCTTCACTCCAGGTTTACTGTATCCCTTGGACCTTCTTATTGACGATGAAACACAGAAATTGCATCGGAATTAATTACAAAAGGCACAATGCCGACATAAGGACAAGAAGAACTGACTCTTCTTACTGACTATGTTTTGAAGCATTCCTGTGCCACTAGCTATAGATTCCGAAGCTTTACTTTAGGTATACTGTATCCCTTGGACCATCATATTGACGAAGAAACACAGAAATTGCATTGGAATTAAATTCAAAAGGCACAATGCCGACTTAAGGACAAGAAGACTGACTCTTCTTACTGACTTTGTTTTGAACCATTCCTGTGACACTAGTTATAGATTCCGATGATTCACTTCAGGTTTATTGTATCCCTCTGACCTTCTTATTGACGATGAAACACAGAAATTGCAATCGGAATTAAATAGGAAAAGGCACAATGTCGACGTAAGTACAAGAAGACTGACTCTTCTTACTGTCTATGTTTTGAACCATTCCTGTGACACTAGTTATAGATTCCGATGCTTCACTCCAGGTTTACTGCATCCCTTGGACCTTCTTATTGACGATGAACTACAGAAATTGCATCGGAATTAAATACAAAAGGCACAATGCCGACTTAAGTACAAAAACCTGACTCTTCTTACTGACTATGTTTTGAACCATTCCTTTGACACTAGTTATAGATCCGATGCTTCACTTCAGGCTTACTGTATACCTTGGACCTTCTTACTGACGATGAAACACAGAAATTTCATCGGAATTAATTACAAAATGCACAAAGCAGATTTAAGTACAAGAAGACTGACTCTTCTTACTGTCTATGTTTAGAACCACTCCTGTGACACTAGTTATAGATTCCGATGCTTCACTCCAGGTTTACTGTATCCCTTGGATCTTCTTATTGACGATGAAACACAGAAATTGCATCAGAATTAAATAGAAAAGGCACAATGCCGACTTAAGTACAAGAAGACTGACTCTTCTTACTGTCTATGTTTTGAAACCATCCCTGTGACACTAGTTATAGATTCCGATGCTACACTCCAGTTTTACTGTATCCCTTGGACCTTCTAATTGAAGATGAAACACAGAAATTGCATCGGAATTAAATAGAAAAGGCACAATGCCGACTTAAGTACAAAAACCTGACTCTTATTACTGACTATGTTTTGAACCATTCCTTTGACACTAGTTATAGATTCCGATGCTTCACTCCAGTTTTACTATATCCCTCTGACCTTCTTTTTGACGATGAAACACAGAAATTGCATCGGAATTAATTACAAAAGCCACAATGCCGACATAAGGACAAGAAGACTGACTCTTCTTACTGACTATGTTTTGAAGCATTCCTGTGACACCAGTTATAGATTCCGAAGCTTCACTTCAGGTTTATTGTATCCCTCTGACCTTCTTATTGACGATGAAACACAGAAAATGCATCGGAATTAAATAGAAAAGGCACAATGTCGACGTAAGTACAAGAAGACTGACTCTTCTTACTGTCTATGTTTTGAACCATTCCTGTGACACTAGTTATAGATTCCGATGCTTCACTCCAGTTTTACTATATCCCTCTGACCTTCTTTTTGACGATGAAACACAGAAATTGCATCGGAATTAAATAGAAAAGGCACAATGCCGACTTAAGTACAAGAAGACTGACTCTTCTTACTGACTATGCTTTGAACCATTCCATTGACACTAGTTATAGATTCCGATGCTTCACTCCATGTTTACTGTATCCCTTGGACCTTCTTATTGACGATGAAACACAGAAATTGCATCGGAATTAAATACAAAGGTACAATGCCGACTTAAGGACAAGAAGACTGACTCTTTTTACTGACTTTGTTTTGTACCATTCCTGTGACACTAGTTATAGATTCTGATGCTTCACTTCAGGTTTATTGTATCCCTCTGACCTTCTTATTGGCGATGAAACACAGAAATTGCCTCGGAATTAAATACAAAAGGCACAATGCCGACTTAAGTACAAGAAGACTGACTCTTCTTACTGACTATGTTTTGAACCATTCCTGTGACACTAGTTATAGATTACGATGCTTCACTCCAGGTTTTCTATATCCCTTGGACGTTCTTAGTGACGATGAAACACAGAAATAGCATCGGAATTAAATAGAAAAGGGACAATGCCGACTTAAGTACAAGAAGACTGACTCTTCTTACTGACTATGTTTTGAACCATTCCATTGACACTAGTTATAGATTCCGATGCTTCACTCCATGTTTACTGTATCCCTTGGACCTTCTCATTGACGATGAAACACAGAAATTGCATCGGAATTAAATACAAAAGGCACAATGCCGACTTAAGGACAAGAAGACTGACTCTTCTTACTGACTTTGCTTTGAACCATTCCTGTGACACTAGTTATAGATTCCGATGCTTCACTTCAGGTTTATTGTATCCCTCTGACGTTCTTATTGGCGATGAAACACAGAAATTGCATCGGAATTAAATAGAAAAGGCACAAAGCCGACTTAAGTACAAGAAGACTGACTCTTCTTACTGACTATATTTAGAACCATTCCTGTGACGCTAGTTATAGATTCCGATGATTCAGTCGAGGTTTACTGTATCGGTTGGACCTTCATATTGACGATGAAACGCAGAAATTGCATCAGAATTAAATAGAAAATGCACAATGATGACTTAAGTACAAAAAGACTGACTCTTCTTACTGTCTATGTTTTGAGCCATTTCTGTGACACTAGTTATAGATTCCGATGCTTCACTCCTTGTTTACTGCATCCCTTGGACCTTCTTATTGACGATGAAACACAGAAATTGCATCGGAATTAAATAAAAAAGGCACAATGCCGACTTAAGGACAACAAGATTGACTCTTCTTACTGACTATGCTTTGAACCATTCCTGTGACACTAGTTATAGTTTCCGATGCTTCACTCCAGGTTTACTGTATCCCTTGGACCTTCTTATTGACGATGAAACACAGATATTGCATCGGAATTAATT